>NC_060163.1:20176579-20243337 GCF_021292245.1 Micropterus dolomieu
GTGTATTACCAACAGTAACCTTGGAAACGGTGGTCCCAGCTCTTTTCAGGTCATTGACCAGCTCCTCCCGTGTAGTTCTGGGCTGATTTCTCACCTTTCTTCGGATCATTGAGACCCCACGAGGTGAGATCTTGCATGGAGCCCCAGTCCGAGGGAGATTGACAGTCATGTTTAGCTTCTTCCATTTTCTAATGATTGCTCCAACAGTGGACCTTTTTTCACCAAGCTGCTTGGCAATTTCCCCGTAGCCCTTTCCAGCCTTGTGGAGGTGTACAATTTTGTCTCTAGTGTCTTTGGACAGCTCTTTGGTCTTGGCCATGTTAGTAGTTGGATTCTTACTGATTGTATGGGGTGGACAGGTGTCTTTATGCAGCTAACGACCTCAAACAGGTGCATCTAATTTAGGATAATAAGTGGAGTGGAGGTGGACATTTTGAAGGCAGACTAACAGGTCTTTGAGAGTCAGAATTCTAGCTGATAGACAGGTGTTCAAATATTTATTTGCAGCTGTATCATACAAATAAATAGTGAAAAAAAATCATACATTGTGATTTCTGGAATTTTTTTTTTAGATTATGTCTCTCACAGTGGACATGCACCTACGATGACAATTTCAGACCCCTCCATGATTTCTAAGTGGGAGAACTTGCAAAATAGCAGGGTGTTCAAATACTTATTTTCCTCACTGTACATACACTTTTGAGGTACTCTATTCTGCTTTATACATCTGCCCCACTACATTTCTGATGCTTTTATCCAAAGCGAGTTACAATTGCTATATATGTCTGGAGCAACTAGTGTCTTGCTCAGGGACACATTGGTGGGTCACAGTGGGGAGTGAACCTGGTTCTCCCACAACAAAGCCATGCATCTTATCCACTGTCCCATCACCGCCGCTTGTCACTCCACTACATTTATTTACCAGCTGCAACAAAGTGATGCTTACATATAAACGCATCCAATTATATAATATTTCTTATTCTGGAATTGTCCCTTTTGCATATAATGGATACTTATAGTATAATTTGATGTTAATACTTTTGCACAAGTTTTGAATCCGTAATAGAGCATTTATACACTGTATATGGGAATATAGGAATATGATTCGTTTGACCATCAGCTTCATAACAAAGCAAAGGGAAGAAAAGCCTCATATGGTTTTATCATTACACCAAAAGCTCAACTAGCAATTTAGGTCAAAGTTTTTGTGAACACTGTTTGCTGGCCACCAAAGCCCAGCTGCTGCTCCATAGATGACTCTCTACTTCAACTCCAACAACTGCACAGTTTGTCCAAGCGTCCACTAAATAATTAAACCCACATCAACTTTTTAAAGGCTGAGGAATACAAGAGGCGTACATTAACTAAACGATGAGCCTCGCGTTCAGGGTGAGTTGGCATCTCAGATGTGCAAACTAACATAACGTCAACTTTCGAAATTACACCAAGACAAGCCTTCCTCTCCTCACCTGCCATTTTAGAAATACTTAATTACAATAGTGATACATTTGGACTTGCAGCTACACGACAAAAGACGCTGACTTTTAAGATACCAACTAACAACACAAATTTGATCACTGCTAGTGTTACATTTCTCCTAACTAACATTTATCATGGCTGCCAGGAGCGGCCGTTTCTCTACAGCAGCCCTGAAGCGTTACACAAAACGTGCAAAACTGCGGCGGACGGTAGCCGCTCTGGACAGGACAGGCCTAATTTAACCGGTAACCGCCGATGCAACTAGTGACGGCTGTCCCACTCACCGAATTGCCGTCTGACTTTTCCTAAAAGGACACTGATCCTAGAACGGTCCGCGTCGAAGCCAGCGACATTTTTCCTCCTTCTCTGCTGTTGCTTCGGCGGGTTGCAAATCAGCTGTACGTGAACTACCGCCCGAGAGCCGTAATCCCACCGCTCATTGGTCGAGGGAGATATCAATCACGTGGCCCGCGACTTGTCATTGGATAAGCGTGCTGTCAATAGAACAGAGGAGGCGGTATTTCCGACTCAGACCTATCGAGATACAGTGGAACAAAATCTTGTACTGATTCGTTTGTTTGCTTGTCTTTTGTCTAATTTTCGAAGGTGTTTCAGGCTGAGACATAATTTAAACAAAAAGTCTACAAGGAATAGTCAGTTCTACTGGGTTATCTAGCTGATTCCTAACTAAAACCGCATTATATCTGGAACAAAAATAGACTTGTTGGTTTTAACGTTACTCCTCAAATGTATAGGTGCTTCTGTGATAATTATTTGTTAGTCAGGAGCGAATGCCAAGACTTCCAAACTCAAGGGACTCTTAACAATCATTCTAAATGTAATATTAGGATGCTCTGAGCAATAATTCACTGACATGTGCCAGTAGTTATTAACATAATGACTAATAATTACTGGAAGCATTGATTAATCATATTGAGTTTCGACATATTAAATATGCTAACTAAATATTGAATTAGAGCTTTCAGTGTGTATTACGGAAAGGTTTATGTTCGCAGAACAGTTCTTTGTCATTGAAATAATGGTTCTGCAGCCAAAAATTGTGTAAATCACCTGTCAACCGCTGTACGGACAGGTCAAACACAGACCCAGACAGAATAATACCCCTTTCCCAACTATACATTATCACATTGGTTCTAACAGTAGGGTCTGGGGACCCCCAGGGGTCCTTAAGGAGGTTCAAGGGGTTCCCAACAAAAAGGGGAATCATTTATTTTCACAGTGTCATCCATAAATAACACAATGACAGAATGTGTGACTATTTTAGTTGTGGGTTTCATTTACTTTCTGAAATAAAACATTTAAAAGCAAACATTCTATCAGATGTGGAACCCTGTGACAAAATCAAATGGGGCTCCGTGGTCTACTTTGTGTCAGGGGTCCTTGATGTGGAAAAGTTTGAACAACTGCATTATCATATTGATCCTGATCTGTATTTTCTGAACAGCGCCTACATAATAGTCCTGTGATTATAGCCTAATTATAGGAAATTAGATGTCACAGAAAAATAAAATTGCTGGTTATATAAAATATGTAAAATAATAAATGTAACAAAACGACTTAAAAAATCAAAACCCCAAATTGAATTTTCTTTTTTAGGAGAAATTTGTGTGTTGTAAGTATTCAGATTGTCCATCAGATGGCATACTGTAGCTTGAATGCTGGATAGTTCATTCATCTTCTGCGGCTACTGCACCATCTAGTGAACATTTTAGAATATTACACATCCAAATCAGTAGAAAGACTCCTACATCTTCATTACCATAACATTAAATCTAAAGTCCCAAAGTGTTCTATAAAACAATTTCAGTGTAAGCACTTGATGTATTTATTAATGCACTGATGTGGACCCTGATCCTGAGTGGCAAACAAATTCTGCAGTGGAAATCTCTTGGTTACAGACTCTTGTCTGTAATTTGCATAGATGCAGCAATGTTGTGAACTAGCATGACACAAAAGTGCCTTATGAACTGAGTCTTTTTATCTCACTCCTGCAAACAATTAATTTTCTACAATAAAAGGTGGTAGCTATTTATTGCAGCCAATGAATTGTATGTTTGCACCAAAAAATAAGGCATCTTTTTACTTATTTCCTTTGAATTTATTTGGGTACAAATAAAAAAAGTACAAAATAAAGCATAGAAAGTAGTAATTATGAAAACAATGTCAATGACAACAACATACAAGAAAAGGCAACAGTTAAATAACTCCTTAAAAATACAGCCAACTAATCAGGAAAACTCAGCAACCCATGGTACTATACACCTACACAAACAGACATGACATTTAACAGTCAAGTTTGGGTAAGAAAAGGCATAGACCTTGGGGGTGTGAGAATACAACTTTGAGTGTCCAGAAGTGCACAACAATCAAGATATTTTAGGCCATTTTTTCATTATACACATCACCATAAGTGTAATATCCTCTCTGTCTAATAAAGCCAGTCTTTTCCCTCGATTGTCATTTACATCACTACTGTGAGGTTGAGCCCCACAAACATCCCCCATTAAATTGATCTTTCTTTCTTACTGGCCTTAATAACAAGCACTGACAATTACCAAACCATATGTACTCATAATGCACAAACATTGGTACAGTGTGTTGCATTCACAGTGAGCTTGACACCATCCTGACTTGACGATAACATAAATGAGCATGACAGGAAGCTAAAGTGGAAACACTTGATAGAACAGAACACGCACCGTATGTCTAGCAATCTTTGGCGTCTGTAGGCTTATAGGTCTCAGAGCCCATTAGCGCCGTCGCTCAGTGTCCACAACAAAGCACAGTGGAGACCTGTGTGGAGGTATCCAGTTACTGTCTGGTTAGTCTCCGTCACACTGCCTCACAATCTTGGCTAATGTCAGTCACTGAGGGGTTAACTGTTCATTTTAATGGGGATGGGGGTGGGTATGGATGCCCTCGGCTCCACATTAGGAGACTGTTGCCCTCGGGGCTCAGCGGGTCTTGGTGTTAGTGCTGGTGTTGAAGATAAATGTGAGTAATGGCTCAGTGTTTACGTGTGCGCTGGCCCCCGGTGCCCGTAGTGGTGATGTAGAGGAGGGGCTGGGGCTGCCGCAGCTGGGGCCCTCGCTTCAGGTTATTCATGTAGGCTGCAGAGGACTCTGCATTTGAGCCTGTAGAGAGATGGGGAGATAACAAAAACAAAACTCGATAAAAAGGTTGTTATGGCCGAATGTCACTTAGTCTACATTGGCAGTGACAGCGGTTTACCGGTTTGCTGGCTGCTGTGGGGTGCCCGGACTTTGGCAAGAGGAGGGACCCCTCTGTACTGGGGGCGGAGCATGGGACCCTGGGGCTGACTGTTATTGTGGAGATGGGGGTCTGATGTGCTGTCCAGAGGACGGAACCTCTGAGCTGTGGTTGTCTTAGTTTGAGGCAGCTGCAAGCGAGAGGAGGAAGAAATTATAACACCCAAACTACTTGTTCTATAACCACTGACAATCTATTAAATGCTGTTTAGTCCTATGATAACTATTTTGTGGGTTTATGGCTTACATATGTATTATGTGACACCATAACACTGGGGAAAACCAGGCTAAAAAACAAGTAAATGATGCCTGTTTCTGCTAGATGTGTAGGTCAATAATTTGTATACATGTAAGCCTGAAAAACTGGACATCTACAATTTCACTACTGTCACAATTGAGTTCTCAAAGTATGTACAATGTAGTGATGAGTGATTCCCTTGAAGGTTTGATTTAATGACAAATAGGCATTGGGCATGTATTTTTCTGTAAGTTTTTTATGTGTGATATATATGAGTGTGATAATAATGATATTAAGGCTTGTTGCCATTTGCTTTGGAGTCTCATCAGTGTCTCTTAAGGACATGATACAACTCTTCCACTAATGATACTGCACATGCTGAATTTGGAAAATACTCACTGCTTGACCAGTGACCTCGAAAGAGCGTGAGCGCCTCTTCTTGCGGCGAGCTTCAAAGTCCAGTTCACGAGGCATTTGGTTCTTGCTGGCGACCTGGCGGTTACGTGGGCGTGTCCAGGTCACATGCAGGCCAGGCCCCTCACCTGTGCTGCTGGACAAATTATCGTCCGAGGTGGCGTGTCTGAGCTCGGGACTAGGCTGCCTGCCGGGCCGCATTGGCAAACCTCTACTGGGTGCCTCAGTCAAAGACAGACTGCTTTTCTGCTTCTGGGGGTCCAGGGGAGAGGGGGTAGGGGGTAACCGCAAGGCATCAACCTCCAGAGCTTTGGAGCGTCGACGGGCCGCTTTTACTACAATGTTCTGGACGCCCTTCAGGATCTGCTGCCGCTCTGTGGAAACACAGGGATTATTAATACACCGGTTTTCGCGAGTTGATCAAGCAAAACAAACAATTTGAATACTTGACCTTGGGCAAAGGGACATTGCAATGCACAATTATCTAAATTGAGGGTCTAAGAATGGAGTGTGTTGTCTACTGTATAGATTGTAAAGCAGTTTAAGGCAAATTTAAATAATTAATTAATTATTTAAATTATAAAATTGACTTATCAGAAGAAGAAAAAAATGAACAGGTTTATCTATTGTGAAAATGTTTAGCTGTAGCTAATGTACAAATGCTAATCAGTGTGAAAAACTTTTCAAAATACCAATTCACAAAACTGGATTAAAAAATGTACTGTTGAATGTTCTTACACCACCACAACAACAACAACAATTATTTGACCCCAATTGCCCTTCCACTAACCCACACTGCACATGCACACTCAAACTTCTTACCAGTTTGTAGAAGAGGGATATCAGCCCCGGCCTCGCTGCTCTCAGGTGAGGAGTCCAGGTGGCTGCTGACACTGTGGCTGAGATGGCTGTAGCTCAGAGAGCTCTCAGGAGCCAGCGGCTGCAGCTGCAAACATGAGATGCAGAGTGCGACATTATGATCAGACATTCACTGCAGTTCTTTGCTTTCAGATGGTCACATTGAGTGCTACCGTAGTCATTTCTGTCTCCATAAAATGAAATTTTCATTTTGAATAGGGCATTTGGATTCAAACATTCATAACTCTTATTACTTAATCTTGTCGATGAGTCACACTGGATACATTTACATAAAACCAAAGAAGATTAGATGCAGGTAATATTATTTCAAGCCTGGAACAAAGATGTAATTCTACTGGTTTGCAAATTTCAACATGGAAAGCTGAGCACAAATCCTGGAAGCAAGAGTTGAGAGTCAATTCTTATTATAGCTTATGGTGGAGTTTATTTTATGGAGCTGTGTGGATTGAAAATGAAAATGTTCTACCGGAGTGAAATATCTGGTGGAGTTTTATTAAAACAGGAACCCATATTGCTTTAAGTGAAAAGCAACACCCGACTAGATTGTATTAATCCACACCACGAGGCCCCCCTTAGGGATAGCTACTGAACTGGAAAAAAACAAGGCAAATACTGCCTATTAAAATTGTCCTCACCTCTCTGTTGCCCTTCCCGTTAATGTGGATTGGAGGCGGGGTCATGACAGCCGGGTTTTTGATCTGCCTAGCATGAGGGCTGTTCTTAAAAACTCTGTTATTGTCCCTGACACAGAAAAAAAGATATAACAAGTCATTATTATTACTTATAATGCAGTTGCTGTATAAAATCTAAATGGGAAACATATGAACAAGATGTCCTCTTACAGCTCAGGCTCAGGTAGAATGGGGGGCAAAGTGTGTCTACGGATTTTAACTTGGCCACGTCTGTTATCAGAGCACATGTTGCGCACACTCTCCTGGTCAGAGTCCATGCAGTCCTGCATGTTGTCGCGACCCTGACCGGGCAGGGTGATCTTGGGTAGAGAGCCCTCCTGGAAGTGAGAGCAGAGCATTTATTAGGAATTATGTGTATGAGCATTCATCTAGAACACCTTATACATGATTATGTTTAATTTAGTTTCTAAATTTGATTTGTCATGCGGGGGCTACCTTGATGGTGTGTCTGATGGTCACCTTATCCAGGGCCATGGCTCTGTCCAGTTTCCTCTCATCCAGCTCCCTCATGTACATATCATACAGCTCCTGGAGGTGTGGAGGTACTAGCAGACTGTGGTCTGGAACACACACACACACACATACACACACACACACACAAATTTAAAGAAATTCAGAGATTATTTTCGCAATTAATTGTTTGGTCTATACATCATCACATAAACAAATGTCAGAAACAATATTCAATTTACCATAATGTAAGACCAACAAGAGCAGAAAACTCTTATATTTTAGAAACTGAAACCATCAAATGTTTGGCATTTATGCTTGAGAAATGACTAACAAGATTAGCAAACTAGCTGCTGATTAATTATTTCGATTGAACAATTGTTGCAGCTCTAAACCAGACTTGTGGACTTGCACAGCAATTAACCAAACAACAGATATTTAATAGAGATAGGCTCACCATCAATGAACTGTTTCTGCTGTTGAATGATCTCGTCACACAGGTGTCGGTGCTGCTCGAAGCGCTGCACCACATAGTTTTTCTGCCGGATGACATTGTCCTTGAGCAGCGCGTGGGACTGCATCTCTGCGTTCTCGATCTCCAGCTCGTGGACCTTGCAGAGCAGGCCCAGGACCTCGCGTTGTTCCTCTGAGCTCACCCGCCGAGGCAGCAGCTCCTCCAAGCGCCGAGCCCGATCCCGAAGCTCCAGAAATCTGCGCTCGAGCAACGCCTTGAGGACGAGCGGGGAAAAGAATGGTACAAGATGTGTGCACTTCTTTTTCTATTCATAAAAAAATGTCATGTAAAGAAATGTAAAATCACAGCAAAGCCTCAAATGATTTATAAGGCATTTGAAGCAAGTGCTTTGTTTTTATATTCTAAGGAAACTTACAAAAGTATATGAACCATTTTCCCACAGTTTTAAAAAGTAGATCAAGAATCCTACCTTCTGTTTGTGAATCCTTTTCTGTTCAGCCATGAGTGTAACCAGGTTTTCTCGGGCCATCGCCACCTGCTGGGTCTCTGTGCTGTCCGGAGGAGACTCCGGGCAGTCAGAGTCCTTCTCGCTTTCATCCTTATTGACACTTTCCTTCCTCCTTTCAGCCCGCCACTTCCTCCTGCGCCTACTCCGCTCCTGCTCCCAGCTAGGAGAATAAGAATACACAGACATTTTTACCACCAGCATGTCATCTGGTTTATAATTTACAGCTATTGATCACATTGATCGCTTTTCTGCAGCTTCATTTGAATGTGCACTGTCCTGAAAAATTATCAACCCATATAACCCATGGTCAGATCAGTTGTAACCAGTGAAAATTAAATGAATGTAGCAAAGTGGTTGCTATGGTTACCTGCTCTTCAATACACCTTGCTCACAGCTGGTATAATTAATACTCAATACTAATTTTGATTATATGGTACACATACTCATAGTCATATAAGTCAATTTGCCACATTGTCAGTTCCTGAATGTCACACAGGGGGTTACAGATCACCGTATTACGCTATCAGACAGGGTAGGAAAGACAGATATATATATCCTAAACACTGACTCTGCAATGGTTAGCAGGTGTTTGGAGGTGTCGATCTGGTTCTCCATGTTGCTGTTTTCCAGCTCCATCAGGCTCCTCCTGATTTCCATTTGTTGTCGGAAGGCATCCAGGAGATGCTCCCTCAACTGGTCCATCTCGGCCCGACTCTGATGACTGGAGTGGGCCTGGACCTCCGCTACGAGTGGGGAGAGATGACAAGAAGAGAGAAGAGAGGAATAATGAATATTAGGAATAAGGATATTATTCAGGTACTGGAGGAGGCAGTGTGGAGAAGACTTTACCCTGGACATGGCGGATGTCAGCCCGGTCTGAGTTGAGCTGGCGACTCGCCTGATCTGCAATCTTCTTCTTGAGCCGCTGGATCTCACAGCGCAGGTCTGAGATGATGTTGGTGTACTGAGCAATGTGGTATGAGACATTTATAAGGTTCTTCTTTACCTGTAGCACAAAACGATGATGAGAAATATAAAGAAAAGAATACTTAGATATTTGAGACTGAAAGTTGCATTTTCTAATTGCAAGTAGCTTAATTAGATTCAACAACATAATAAAATGCCATAAAATTGTAAATAACTGCATTTAAATAGCACTTTTATCCAAAGCACTTTACAATTTGCTTATAATTCAACCATAAATCACCAATAAACTGCAATAAACTAGTCTTCTTTACAAAGATGTATGTGCAGTGGAAACATTAAAACAAAAGGTAATATCACTGCCTAATGATATTTTACAGTGAAGTATCATTTCAATTAATTTTTAATTGTATCTTGAAATCTACTCATCTCTATTTCAACTGTAGTAAAGACAAATAAGAGACTAACAGCTATGTGTTCTGAGCTCACCCGTGTTCGAATGCTTTTGGCACGGTCAGCGTAAGCCAGCGTGTTACGAGACTCCTCAAACGCCATAGAGGCGGGGCTAATGTGGGCTATCATGACCGTTCGGCTGTTCCCGCCCAACGAGTCCTGTCATTCAAAGACATCAGAAGAGAAACAATACATGAATAATATCTGAATCACAAAATATAGTTCTATCCTGGAGTTGGTCTCCTATAAATTCTGAAATTGCTGTACCTTTAGTAGTCGAGTCAACTTGCTGTCTCGATAGTTGACATACTTGGTGCCATTTCTGTCACTCAGGGCGTTGATGCAGTTGCCCAAAGCCAGGAGGGAGCGGTTGATGTGGGCCCCCTCTTTCAACCGCTGACCCCTATTCTGAGTCTAACAGATAGACAGATAGATGCGATTAAGAGATTTTAACACCTTTTAGACTCAAACCGGGGACTTTGTAATTACATGGTCAGCACCTTAAAGGCCCTGAAGACTAATTTTCTTCACCTTACTTATGATGAGCAAAGTGATCCCACAGTCCCCCAGTATTTTCTTTCATTATAACGATTTTAGTTATTTCACCTGAGAGACCACCTTCTTTTTCCCTGTGTCCTCTTCTAATTGGCTTCAAGTGGGCCGGGCTCAGATAGGAAAAAGTGATGTCACATTCTTACGTGAACCAATCAGGATTTAGCAACATTTGAATGGATAAATGGGTTGTTGGTCACTGTCAATAAATTCTGATCAAATCACACAAGCACAGTCCTGATGGAGGAGATTAGCTAAGTTTTTGAGTTTTAACCTCTTGATAAACAATACCTTTTTTACTTTCATTGTTACATATTGAATATTTAATTTAGTTACAGAGCAATGCTTAAGAATATAATACTTGACCACCTAGGCACCCCACCCTAACACGTTTCCTCTCTTGCCCAGGAGATGGCATTACCTCCTACCGTTGGTCTATCAATACTTTGCTCAACTAAATCAACTTACTAACTGCATGCACACTCAGATACAGAGAAAATGTTCCTTGTGGCCCTAAGTGCCAAACAACTCTGTTCTGCTCAATTACTAATGGAGGACATATGTGCTATTCAGAAATAGTGTGGCTGTGAACCATTCACACTGTCTCCATGGTAAAGAAGTGCTCTCACTCACTGACTGTTTGCATGTTGCTGTCATGGCGTACAAGGACGTGGCAGTGTTAACATGGGCGACAATGACAACGCATTCATCTGACTGAAAGAAGCAGACTCAACTTGAAAAACTTCTAAAAACTGAAAAAATACTTAGCAACATTCTCACTATACTGCTTAAAAAGAGGTCAAAGCAACAAGTGACAAGAAATGGAAATAACTCGGGTACTTTCCACCAGTGTCAATCACAGTTTTGCACCACAACATGATCCCATTTGCCAAAAGGTTGGTGTATTTAATAAACTGCACAGTGAGCTATAATGGCAGATATAAAGAGGCTTTTATTAAGGTCTCCTGAGGTTTATGGGAACCTCAATCCTCTGGACTGTTGTAAAGATACGCTGCCAAGCATCCCCAGTGAGCAGACTACATTTGGGTCCAGACACTCACAAAGCAGACTCTTGTTGTTTTGAGGATATACACATGTAATGTCCATATAAGCTTAAAATAAGTTGTATGTATGTAACATGTACATTAGCCAGTCTTTGAACTTGAACTTGAGTTTGGCAGAAAAGTAGGTGACACATTGTCTAGCTGTACAACTACCATTAAACATAATTTCAGTTATTTAAAAACCTAATGACTAAGTATATATACACACACCTGGGCTGCTCGTTCTGAGCCGGCGAGGTCGATCATGAAGAGGCGTGCAAAGCGGACCTCCTGCAGGACGTCTCGACACCGGCTCTGCTGTTTGACGGCCACCTGCAGCACAGCGTGGGAGCGAGATGATGTCTGATTGGCGGCTGTTGGCTCCTGGGTGCGCTGTTTGTTGCCCCTCATCAGCAATTCCATGATCTGTAAACACAGATAGAGTTATTTGTCATGTGTGCAGTGTGTAGTCATGTTATGCACAGTCAGGTAGCTCCTCTAACCTCTTGTGCATTGATGGTAGAGACCTCTGTGATGCCAGCAACCTGAATCTCTCCTTTAGAATCTTCTCTCAGGTCCAAGAAGCCCGAGGATGGGTTCAGCAGGTCACGGATCATCTCATTATAGATCTATAAAGACAGATAGAAATATAAAACCGTCAGCTGAATGCACCTGCAACATACATAGTTGAATTGAGCACAAGTCAGGTAAATGCAACACTTCATGTAAATGCTCGACATGCTTATGTTATGTTCCTCTGAATAACAGACATGAATTAACTGGGAGGATGTTTATGTCCATTGAAAAAGGTTCCATTCAGGCTCTCAGACCTCCTACACAGACCCAAACCTGGTACATAAACATCAAGTGCTATATTTTCAGCAACTTGTCATTTAGAAACCACAGCTTGTTGGGTGGCAGGCTGTCATTAGCCGGAGTCAGTGCTCTTCATTCACTAAAAGAAAATTCATGTGACTTCTCTGTACTGACATTGATGGTGCAGCGAAAGCCCCCAAACCCACATAAAAGCTCAGTGCAGGAAGTGACATCCTGGAAAGTGATGACTGGGTGACAAACCACTGGGTTGATGCTGTACAGGTAGTTTTTATTTGTCAAGCAGACCTCAGCCTCAGACTCTGAAAGGCTGACACTTTTACTGACACTGACAGTAGGATATGTGTTATATTATTTTTTTCCATCTGTGCTCTTTCATAACTAGTGAACTTAGAACAAGAGTCCACAGCCATGCTAGCAGCTCTGTGACGCTGTACACAGAGTGGTGCTTTGATCGAAAATGCTAATGTAAGTGTGCTAACATGCTCAAAAAGTACTAACGTGCTGATGTTTATCAGGTATTATGTTTACCATGTTCCCCATCTTAGTTCAGAGTGTTAGCATGCTAACATTTTTAATTAGCACCAAACACAAAGTACAGCTGAGCCTGTTGGGAATGGCATTTATTTTTCAGGTATTCGGTTATAAATCAAAATATTCACAACAAATTAATATGTTGACCTGATGGTGGCACTAGATGAAAAGTCGGGATTACCAAAGTTATTACAATTCATCTTCTGGTCATCATGGATATTTGTATACATTTTCATGGCAATCCATTGGATACTTTTTGAGATATTTCACTCTAGAAAAGAGTGGTGGGCTGACCAACAGACTTACAATGTGTAGAAGTGTACAGTAGCAAAAAAAGAGTTGGGAAACTAAATCAGAATAAACACAAAAGAAAAGGGGGAGGGAGTACTGTGTGCATGTGAGTAGTGAAGAATAACTGTGCCTTTTTTAAAAACTCGTACAGCGTACATTTATTTGTATTCGCTGCATGTATGCTTCTGTGCATGTGTTTTAGAGATTGCATGTGTGAAAGCGAGTGTGATTTGAACAAGAAAAGTAGCGGATGTGTGCACATCGCTCAGTCAGGCTGTAAAACAGCGTTTAACCTCTTTGCGGTGAGGCAGCAGTAGCAACAGATTGCTCCCTGGAAACAGCAAACACACATGTCACTCACAGCCTTGTGTCAGGATTCATCATCAAGACTTGTGCAATACAGGTCAACATCTAGACCCCAAGATTGCCGTTTTCATAAACATTTTCACTTCCACCCACCCCCAGTGCTACTAAAGAGATTGTCAATCATTGAACATAATAACAGTGTTTGGCACTGAAGACACAAAATTTAATTTCAATTTCTGTTCCATTTTCATTTTCAGTTTAAGGTTTAATGCTTTTTTCATATTTGCTCTTTTTATACAAGGTTATATTCATCATCTGCCCCTTCCTTTCTGTCTGTATCCCTTTTTTTTCTATCTCTCTGAACACTTTGCTCGTCCTTTGTCTCTTTTTCTCTCACTTTAATTTCATTTCCTGACAACCTAATAATTGGAAAAAAAAAAGTCAATTTCAAATTTTTTCTTTATATTAATGCTGCCATATTTTCCAGAACGACTTTTGGGAGCAAATTATACAACAACTTGTTCACTTAAAATCACTAAAAGGTTCACAGTCATTATGGAGATAATTTACGTGGTTATTTTATGGACTGTTTTATGGATCTGTGGCGTTCAACCTCAGTTACAACGCACAGTAAGACAATACTCTTGGGAGTTCCTAATGTAATGGGACGCACAGAACCGTGTGGACATGCAGATGGATGATCACAGGGAAAAGAGGTGTTCGACAAAGATTAAAATGTTACAAACTGCGGCGCAATAAATAAGACAGACGAGCTGCAGGCTAACACAAACTATCTACATGAATATAGAGATGCCTGCATTATGGCCTTCAGCGAGACATGGCTTACCTCAAAAGATACCGACTCAGATCTGACAATCAGCGGCTTTGGTGCATACAAATACTATGGGGAAATCCCAAGGAGGGGGAGTATGTGTACACATAAATCAGCGGTGGTGCAATAATGTCTCCATCAGGGCATCCATATGCTCAGCTGACATATAACTGTTGTCCGTTTATCTCCCCAGGGAGTTTCCACAGCTATTTGTGACAGTGGTGTATATACACCCAAAAGAGTGAATCAAAGACTTCAGTACCGTTCCCCTGATGCTCCGTGTTTTTTAATGGGAGATTTTAATAACTGTAAACTTAAAAAATCACTGAACCTTTACCAGTATGTTAACTGCCCGACGAGAAAAAATAAGACTCTAGACTTGTGTTATTGTTCTATAATAGAAGCATACAAGGCTTCTCCTAGGACCCCCTTGGTTCCTCCAACTACAGTACCATCTATCACTGTATACAGGACAGTACTTAATACAGACTTAAGGTGAAGACAAGAGAAATCAAGGTCTGGAGTGAAGATGCTGTCTCTGTACTACAGGGATGCTTTGACTGTACAGAGCTTGAGATGGAATGAGAAAAATGAAAAACCGGAAAACAAGTCATTTAACATTGCAGGTTATGATGGTAACAAAGACTTAGCTGACGCACTTAATACTTTTTATTTACAATTTGATACAGAGGATTTTGCAGATGAACTCAGGGAAATATGCAGAGTCTGCCCTCCCCACAAAGACAAATCTGATGTCTTTGGAGCAGCGAAGGGTTCCAAGACAAAATGTGGAAACCCAAAAGAGCTAAATGACTTAAGACCAGTGGCATTGACATCACTGGTCATGCAATCATTGGTTAAAGGGGAATTGTTAGAGATGGTGGGGGAAGCTCTGGACCCCATGCAGTTTGCATATAGAGCTGGGATGGGAGTAGAGGATGCCCAAATCACATTACTCAACTTCCTGTACAGTCATCTAGAAAGTCCCGGTACACATGCTAGACTTTTTTGTTTTTGGATTTTTCATCTGCATTTAATACTATCCAGCCACATGTATTAGCCAGGAAATCGCTCATTTATTTTAATCTTGATGTTAACTTTGTGGGCTGGATTGTAGATTTTTTAACGTGTAAGTTTCAGAGGGTGAGAGTAAATGGCTTTCTGTCAGATCAGCGCTCCTCCTCCGCTGGCTCTCCTCAGGGCTGTGTCCTGTCCCCTCTGCTGTATATTCTCTACACCACTGACTGTAGAAGCCAGCACGAGGACAGGCACATCCTGAAATTTGCTGATGATCCAGTTATCATCAGCTTGCTTAACAAGACTGAATCTGAGCACGGGCCAGTGGTAGATGATTTTGTTATATGGTGTGATGAGGCCTTCCTCCAATTAAACACTACAAAGACCAAGGATATAATCATAGATTTTAGAAGGAAGTCATCCAAATCACTGTCTCAGACCTTCATAAAGGAACCGATATTGAATTTGTAAGTATCAATATTTATGAACAATCATTGATAGTGACCTGAAATTTTATGCTAATTCTGATGCAGCAACGTTTGCATTTCCTCAGGAAGTAAAATGTTTTCGATGTTGACAAGACAATGATGTGTTTGTTTTCTTTTATTGAATCTGTCCTTACTTTTTCTATGATTGCATGGTATGGAAACCTGAACATTAGGGACAAAAACCACCTAAACAATATTGTGAAGGTGGCTGGTGAGGTTATAGGTATCTCACAGACTCCCCTGACTGCTTTGAACAGCAGGTTCTCTGTAAGTCCAGGTTTAAACTAGACTGTAAAAACCATCCTCTACATTCTGAGTTTGAAATTATTCCCTCAGGTCGTAGATTTAGAGCTACACGATCAAAGTGCAATAGGAGCAAAAACTCCTTTGTTCCCTGTGCAATAACCCTGCTAAATTGTCTCAGGTAACATCATATTTAGAGATTGTTTTATGTTTTCATGGTAGGCTTACTTATTTGTACTGTATGTACTGGTTACATTTTATTTTATTTTTGTGTGTCTTTTTTGCGTATTTGTTTTTTTAATTTTATTTAACCTTTATTTAACCAGGAAGTCCCTTGAGATTGAAATCTCTTTTCCGAGGGAGACCTCGCCAAGACGTTGTTGTATTGTTTATTCTGATCATTGTATGTATGTTTTATCTTGTGCCCTGACTGCAAATCGAGTTTCCCACTTGGGATAATAATAAATGAACTGAACTGAACTTAACTGAACATGATATAATATTTTCTGTATTTAAAATAGCTCCATGCAAAGTCTGTCATATACATTAAAACCTATGTGTACAACTATACTAATTTCAAATTGACCAAAGTCATGAAAAGCCAAAAATGGCCTCTTTAAATGGGAGTACCAAGTCAAAGTAGTCAGGCTCAGTTACTGCTATCAGAGTCAAATGAACCATCTCCATTGTATCAAGTGCTATTTAGGGCTTTGTCATTAAACACGCAGTCTGAGCTGTACCTGCTTCTCAGTAATGAGGTTTGGAACCACAGCCAGCAGGCATACAGAGAAACCACCATCATCAGCCTGCTGTCTTATCTGTGGTTCATCATCAAGTAACAAAGGCAGCGGTAATCACTCAGCCAACAGGACCACAGATCACTCCACACCCAACAGTACTGTGGGCTTCTGTGCAACAAAAGCACATATACACCTACAGTGTGTGATCGGTTACTTACTGTGTTAGAAAGTTTGTAAGTCTTGTCCAAGCTATAGTGGTGTTAAGTGACAGATAATGTAAAGACAACAGACATAAGAAAGACAAACATCCTGTCGTTAAAGTAATTTTGTGTGACAGTCTGGTTGCATTATTACCTTTGTGATGTCTTCAAAACGTCTCTATTCATGCCACTTTGCTCAAAAAACAACTCCACCTAAAGCCCCTGACACAACGAGCTAAAAAAAGTAATATAAATTGAGACAACTTTTGATAGTTTGAAGTAGTACTGGCATTTTTAGCCTAACAAAAAATAGAAACGAAAAGGTAGAGGGGAAAAAAACAACAAATGGATGAAATTCCTGCAACATGGCTAAGCTGCTAAATATCCAATGATAAGGGTCAGTTGGGGAAAAACCACAAAAACAACAGCTGATGGTTTAATGGTGGTAATCTATGTCTGACTACCACTTTGTATTTGACTTCAAAAAGATTTTTGTATCAGCAGTATGCCTTTAATCAAGGTAAGTGCATTTGTACATCTCTTTTCAACAACAATTTAAAAGGCAATTCAAAGTGCTTTATGTAAGACATAAACAAGGCATCAAGACCAGATATAAAAGAATCAAGAGGCATATAAAACACACACATCTAGCAGTGTGGTGTTCTACAAAGTCTGTTCATCTGTGTCTGGGCTTCTCTACAGGGTGTGGGTAAGGATGCTGTCTCAGCTCATTTCAGACGTGAAACGAATGCCAGGCTAGCGTAAAAGGACACCAGTAGGACCTACCTGCAATTGGCATTAGCTAACAACCTCAGATCTTATCAGTGTGAATATGTGATGGTGAAAGACAAAGTTCTAATTGTGATGCTGACAGAAACAGAGATAGATAAAGACAACTCAAATGTGACCAAATCAGAAGAAATCTTTGAACACTGAGTAAGCAATCAAGTCAATAGCTATTACATTTTGACTACATGGTCATTAGGAGATGTGTCACCACTGCATTAAGTAGATGTTGGGAGTGAGGAGAATAAATGTGGAGACAAGTTGTGGAAAACTGAAATCCTGACCTCCAGATAGGACATGGAGACGCTATACAGCATGTCGTCACTGGTCTCCTCGATGGCACGGAACAGGTCATTCAGCGTTCGAACGTAGATGCCTGGCTCCTTGTCTGTCCCCAACATGGTATATGTCTTCCCACAACCTGAAAATACACCATAGAAAAAAAAAACAAAGAAAAAAATGTCTAGTCTGTCATGCTCCAATTATATATATCGGATCTGTTTAATTAACATTATTGGCCATATACAATTTTACACAGTACAATGCATCCGAAATTTTTCCTCTGCATTTTACCCAACCTAATCAGGAGTAAGTAACGCCCAGGGAGCAGTTATGGGTTCAGTGCCTTGCTCAGGGGCACCTTCTGCAAAGGTCCATGCTGGACTCTAAATGGCGACCTGGGAGATACATAGTGGAACTTGTAATGACTCTGGTTTTATGTCAGTAAGTTTACTGTTTTAGTTCTTTCTCACCGCTGTCATCAGCGTTAGCGATTAGCTGTTTAACATAGTGGACCATTTAACAGCTAATTAGCCAGATATTTTTGAGTTTTTGGACACTAGACCAGAGTTAAAAGAAAACTTTTCAAATGAATGACCGTGTGCTCTGTGTCTCATGGATGTGTAAACAGGCAAACGTGTGCTAAGCTATGTTTTCTATTTTAGAAGGTGATACTAAGAAGATCTTTTGGCCCCAAAAACCAAATAAATGAATGAATGCAGTATTAAGGATATCACTCATGATACAGTATTTAAAATTGGTTAACCAAAGTTAATACTATATTTTAAACCAAACCGCCTTATGAAAGCTAAATGCTAAAGCTAAACTTGTTTACAGTGTCAGCACAGGATGTGCCATCTTAATTTGTCCTTGGCTGCTCTGACCACACTTTTGCACATGGTGTAAACAGTGCTGTCTTAATTTGTCCTTGGCTGGCCTGACCACACTGTCACATGGTGTAAACGAACACATACACACACACACACACACACACACACTAAAACCCCTGTTTACTTCCCAACGAGAAGAGACAAAGAGCTGCGGATCTCAAGTAGTCTTTGACAATCTGTCCCTACCTGCTGGAAACGTGGGAGGTAAAGCATGACTCATTTTCTAATCAGACCTGCACTACAATTTAAAACCAAAGCAGATGCGAATAAGGTGTCTCACCTTTTCCTGAGAGTGTGCTGACTAAACGACTCAAAAGAGGCTGACCAGAGATTATGCACCAGAAATCTAACACACCTCCATTCAGACCGTGCTTAGTTGTGTTTGTGAGTTCTGTGTAACTCACTCACACACACAAACCTGTGGGTCCGTAGGCAAACACGGTGGCATTGTAGCCTGAGATGAGGCCTTCAATCAGCCCTTTGGTTGTAGCTCGGTACACCTCCTCCTGCACCGGAAGAAGAAAATAAACTTCAAGGGTTCAAGTGCACATGCTGTGCCACACCTGTTTAGATTTCATATAGTTTCTGTTTTTATTTGAACTTTTACTTTTTGACTGACCTGACTGGCTGAGTAGTCAAACGCCACGTCAAACATGTAAGTCTTCTCCCTGGAGCGGTTGGCACGCAGGATGTCATCCGGGTCTTCCATGGGGTCCATCAGAACCACCATCTAATGATGAAGAGGAAGGCAAAGAAAGGAAAGAGAGACAAGAGAATGGGAAAAAAAGAGGTACACGGTATGAGTGGGTATTATGTCTCCAGGCACAAATTGACGTCAGTGAGCAGCTAATTAACTTGAAGATATGTCTCTTGTCAATCACTGTGGAAAGTTAAGCTAAGTTAAGAAAATGTGAGCTCAATTCAGTGAGGTGAGAGTCTGCTTGAAAATATGGCAT
The DNA here is from genome assembly GCF_021292245.1 of Micropterus dolomieu. Lineage (NCBI taxonomy): Eukaryota > Metazoa > Chordata > Actinopteri > Centrarchiformes > Centrarchidae > Micropterus > Micropterus dolomieu. Next base: position 20,196,373 of record NC_060163.1, read on the forward strand.
AAGTAAATGACCAAAAGGACGGTCGGAACGTTACTGAAACACAAAATTACTGTCTCAACTAGATTCCGGTGAGATTATAGGTAGTGGGAGCTTCTCTTATCATTTAGTGTTTGTTTGGATTACAGGTACAGCGCACAGATGGAGAATCAGCTGTCAGGTCAAGCTAATACAAAATGCAGATGGCTCTCTGTTTGTTGCAGATGTCTGTTCTATAGAAACACTTTGCATGTGGTGTACAACAGGACATTAAAAGCCATCACATGGTCATAGCTGCCAGCTCAGTCAGTTGTAAGATTCTGGCAGGTTTATCTGATGCAGTGGTGTTGAACCTTTTGTTTAAATGTAGCCCTACAGTCCAATCAGATGAGCTCATGTACCCAGTCATGGTCCTCACTGTTTTGACTTCTCTGCAATCTTCTTAACTAGCTTTCACACAATTAAAGCAGGTGGCATTGAGGAAACATCTTAACTGACTTAGGATGGTGTTGTTCTGTGCAGCCTGCTTGTTGTAGCTGGTAGTTACAAGATTATGGTGAAAATAAATACACTCACAATCAACCTTACACTAATTTGTAATCATACTGTGTATCTTATTTATTTATCTATTTTCCTAAAACACTACTGTATAGTTTCAAATGAGTCCGGTGCACATGGATTTTTGTGTATTCAGATCAGATTAAGAAAATGACTGGTAGCTAGAATGGAGAAAAGAAATGCCCTATTTAAAAGCAAGGACAGAGAGAAACAGGAAATATTTGCAATATTCACTGATATTAATAATATTCAATTCTTTTTAGGACTAAAACTGTTAAAAAAACTAATCAGCAAACTAAACTTAGTAGCACTTTCCTACCTTTCAGTCAGTATTTCTTCCAACGTTTCATTACCAATAATTTTAAGAAATATTATAAAAAAATGTCAATGGAAACTGTGTTCTCCAATGTATGACAGGCTGTCAGAAACAGCCCCTGTCCAGATCAGGGACACTTCTTACCGTGTGTGCGCAAATGGGCATTCACTCTGCCATAATCTGAATGTTGCTTATCGGACAGGATGACCTAACCATCAAGGACATTCATAATGTAGCATCCCAAAAATGGGTTTTCGTGCATGTGAAAGTGTGAGCAGTATATGACTAGATGGAGATTGGGATGTTTCATTGTTCCAATTGTGCTGTTTGACAAAGCCTAAGCCTAACCCATAATCAATGGTACATCACAGCTCTCCCAAAGAATATTTCAGGGACAAATTCTGAACAGATGCTGCACAGCATGACACAACAGGAAAATATTATAATGCTGTTGACAATTCACTAAATCAGAGTGGGTGCAACTGACTTGACAGGTTGTCCACAGCTAAAAGAAAATTATTCCCTTCACAGGGGTTTGGGTTTAAATCTCGTGCTATGGAAAGGGCAGAAAAGTCAATAATGATTAAAAAAATAAGACAGTACAGAGGACCTTTGGGTTTATTTCAGATATGACTGTTGGGCAGCTGGGAGTTTGCCATATTTTTCAGCTTATCAGTTTTGTTTAGCAGTGGACCAGGAGAGTCCTCTGCAGCCTGTAACACTGAAGCACCCGGCTTGTTTGATGACCCCCTCAACCACTGAGCCGCTCACTTTGAAGCCTCTCAATTGAAATTCAAGAGGAGAGATAGGGAGAAGAGAAAAGATGGAGAGGTAGGGGAAATGAATGAAACGATGCTACTTGTTCGTCCATGGACTTTACTCCTTTACTGGGCTCCAGATATGTCATGCATTTTTTTCCTGGAAGAGTGTATTGTTCTCTGTACAGAGACAATGAGGCTAAATTAGGCTCAAGACACAAGTAGAACTTCTGAAAATACTTCCTACCCCTCTTCTTTCTCCCCATTCTCTTAACTTCCTGCTTGCATGCCATCCAGATGCAATGACGCCCGAGTTCTGATCGCATTTCACAGGAAAGATATACTTCTCTTAGTATCAGAAGCACTTAAGGTTAGAGGCACTTCATAGACCAATCTGAAGACCTCAGTCAGAGGAATTAGTTTGTCAAAAAACTAGAGTTTGTCTTACATAGCACAGGTGACTCCATTGATAAATAAAACTAAAGACCGTTTTTTGTCTCTTTCAGCATAGTTAAAATGTGACTTCACAGCAGTTGGTACAATCTACAGACACACAGAAAATACCTGGAGGGAGGGAGGGTTTGCTATTAGATCAGATTCCAGTTCTAAATGTAAAACAAATATTTAGGAAGTTTAGGATTACCTTACAGACTGATTAGGCTTTTTATACATATTTTTATACACAATACATTTTGAACCAACACACACGCACAATAAACAAAAATAAAGAATCTTTAAATCAGCAGGGGCATTAGCAATTATGTCCTACATCTGAAATTGTCACAAGCCTAGTTGCAAACAACAAAATTGTGAATTACAACCACCATCTGGGGAGCAGAATCAGGTCTCAGCAGTTTACACTAAACCGCTGTTCCATCACCTTCCCACTGTATGTGATGTCTTCTGTTTCAATAAAGAAGAAGACACAATTTGGCTGTTTCCATCTTTTTTCTGTGTTTTTGTTGACAGACTGCATGAGTATAAAGTAGCAACATGACTATGGCTCATACAGTACCTGTTAACTAAGGTAAACAGTAATTCCTTCACTGCTGCATCTAAATAAGTCATTTGACAACATAACAACAAATCAATGCAGCACCTGCAGAGCTGGGGACAAAAATGACTTATTCTTATTACTTCGACATAACATCCACCCATGTATGAGACAACATGCATCATCGTTTTAGAAAAGCGTCCTCATCCACACTAAAATGTGACAATGGTGTTTCCAAATGTGTCCATTGTGTAGAGCAGTTTTCTGGTGTGAAAAATTTAAATTAAAAGTGGACGCAAGGTGAAACCAGCTTAGTGTGAACATTGCATGCATGCTGTGTGCATGTGCAATTGTGTTCCTTGCGAAATCTGATGAGTATGCTCTCACATAATTGCATGTACAGTAGGTATCAAATACTGTGCGCATCCATGCCCAGTTTTGTCCATGTGCACGCACTTGGGAAAATGATCAAGGTCAAGGGTGTTGATAACACTTCTTGTCCCATCTGTCATCTGTGTTTCTTGAGTTACAACTTTCCACGGCTACACCCATGAACATCCACACAGCACCTGTTGCTTGGGCAGGTTCTGTACCACTAATTTTCTTAAAGTCTTCTGATAAGACTGTAAGGTGCTGGCTCTAATGACAGTACACCATGTGGCAGCATGTGCCTCAGGGTTTCAATGCCAACTTATCCTTTTTGTTTAGTCAACACAGGTGCCCTTCCCAGTAGATCATAGTAGGCTTCTAAGAAACAAACAATCTGGGGTGAAGTACAGGTCGCTCTTGGTTGTTGAGCGCTGATGTCAAGTGGACAGAACAGGTTAAGGAGCATTTGGAAACATGGCAGTCTCATTAAATCTCCCGCACATCCTCTCGCTTTCTCACACAGTTGCATGGAAACATCTACTCATACACACATAGCAACTAAGAAAGCAGCATTTCATGTCCTCTGCAACAAGCAAGTCTGTGCAAGCAGGGTGGCATGACTGACCACAGGAGTTGAGGTCTGCACTCCTCCACAGTGTGCTTGGGTGTATGAATGAGAGGAGGTGTCATCTGTTGTATTTTCTACACTAAAAACATTCAGACAGTGGCACCTGTCTTGTTCACTGACGAACTTCATTTTATCATCCAGAGTGCAACAGATCTTAATAGAACTGTTAGCCGATTAATTGATTAGTCAATCTACAGAAAATTTATCGGCAACTCGTTTGAGCTGGTTTTAAGCAGAAATGACCTGGTTCCAGCTTGTTGATTGTGCATATTTTCTGGTATTCTTTCTCTTTTATGATATTTCCCTAACAGTCAGTCGGAACTGAAGAAGTCTCTCAGATGAGGGACAAATCCGCTTCAAATACCTTCAACTGATTCCAGTTGCCCTTGATTTTACCCTTCCTCGAATGAATATTATAATGAGTAGGTCTAGTAGTCTAGACATACTCTATGGAAAGTGCCTTGAGATAACTTCTATTATGATCTTTGGTTTTTGGACTGTTGATCGAACAAAACAAAACTGTCTCCATGCATCTTGGTATTCTTTTTGAACATTTGAACTTTGAACTACATTTCCCCAATTGTTCTCTGTATTTGGTACAAGGTCATGTTATTGCAAAGAGGTAAGTGATACTAAATGAACATCCTCACACAAACACAAAACCAATTCATTTCTATGCCTGGATAAAGCCTATGATTTCTTTCCACATGGACTGGCCAAGCCACAGATTAAGTGTTATGATTATGTGTTAAACACAGATATCAGCTGATCAAAATGTCAGTTAGTGTAGAAGTTACAGTCAGTCACTGTAGAAAAGCTGATAGTCCCCCCTATTTGCGCCTGAATCATGAATCCAACAGGCTTAAAACTGGGCTGTGAATCAGTGAACAGCTGCACAGCAACCACTCTATAAACACAACATGCACAATACAGCAAACACATTAACCATAGACCCTGATAAGATGAATAGAAATGTCTCACTGGTGTCTCTGTTATCGAACAAAGTAGTGTGCAAGCTGTAATTATGACAATGATGTTTAGTTACAGGGACATTGGCTGTGACTCTAATGTGAAGACTTTGCAGATGTATCTATTTATCTAACCTCCTATAGTAAATTGTCTGACCTTACCCTGTTGAAAGCCAGTCTAGGTAGACAATTATTTCGATCAAGAATGATTTGACAGTTGAAACTATGTCAGGTAGACGATAGAAACAGTGTGAGTAGAGTCCTTAGCGTGATTTCCAAATGTCCACGATGGTGGTTAATTCTGTCTGACCTATCTGCAATTCTGCCAGGAGGGAAGTAGCTGGTTCAACTTGTTAAGCATCATCTGTCAAAGATTAGGAAACATCAGAATATTAGCAGACAAAGAAATTGCTCAACAATAGTCCAGTTCGATAACATATAATACCTTGACTGATGTCAAGGACAGATTTTCCACTGGGGTCTAAATTGGGCCCTGTTGTTCTTTCTACTGGGATTAATCACCCCTTTCTCGATGACCGCTGACTAATTCATAGCCGCCACTAAAGGAGATGTCAATTTTGACACAAGCGGGCTAGATGCCTAAATGACCCAAGAACTGCATGAGGTAAAAAGGAAAGTAATTTCCTGGTCGACAGCCTCTGTAAACGTGGTATCATTTTTAGCAGTTTTAATCATGCTGTCCCCTTTCACAATGGCCATCACATGCTACACCCACTATACACTTGGATGCAGGGCTTGACTCAATTTAACCTGACCCCGGGGGATGACAAAACAAATGGTCAGAGCATAAATTTACACGCCGTGGCTATGAAAAAAAAAGGGGCTCCTAAAATATTCATATCCTCACAGATCAGCCAAACTCAAAACAACAGCTTGCTTATGCAGCGACATGAAAGCAATTAGCGTGATGGAGTTATCTAAATGCCATAAAAAGCAGCTGGGTGCAATGAAGCACCCTTGCACAGCGCCATTCTCGGCTGATGGGTTTTCTAATCAACAGGACCTGCTGGTCTGGTCGTTAAAGCAGCAGGGTTGACTTGGTTGGCCATCTTACTGATTATAGCACCGCTAAATCCCACCGTGGATCCATAATTCAAAGCCTGGATGTGGTACGGTTTCACAAGCTGGCCTACCCAGGCTGGTTCTCTTTGACTCGTTCCACTATTGTGTGCCAAGTGGCAAACGCTGCCAAGACAGACCCACAAAAGTCAGCAGTCATGTAGCATGACTTTTATAAGCTTTGGTTTCATTACACCTAAATGATGGCTTGGATAACTAATAAAATGACAAAAGAGCAATTGGATATAAAGGCCATTCAGCTCACTGGCCACCACTCACACTGTAATAACACAAAGAGCTTGATTAGAAACAAAATTAAGTATTTTTCTCTCTTGTACTAAACTATTCTCCATGATCTTCACAATCAGACTTCCATCTGGTCTAACTGCCAGCAGGTAAGACTGGAAAGAAACTCAGGTCATATCTTAATAAACATTTAAGTGTAATTAACAAGACAATAGTCACTTAAGAAGACAAATACAGCAGTTACAAATACAGACTGATAAAAAGTGATAAAAAGAACGGCTCTGAAAGACCAGACAACAACACCACATGGCAGCAGATAGAGAAGGACATGTCTTTTTTAAACAAAAACATGCAGATGGGGTCTGAATCAGAACAATAGGGCTGAAGCATGTCAACCACACGTCAAAGGTCATGAGGTTACATCCCATGACCATGCATGTGTTGGAGAGATTAAGATAGGGACTATTATCTGTGTGTCTTTTATCTTGTTTTTCCCCCGAGACACCATCCTCATTTAACCCTCATATCCATGTGACATGTGTTGTAGCCATTGAAGTGTGTTTCCAATTCAGTTTCAGCTGCTTTGTGAATGTGTGTGCAACTGGGGATGATCATCAATGCAACACCAAGGTATTATTTGAATCCTAGAAAATATTTTGAATTTTCAAAATCTCCACAGTAGAGCGGTATACTGTAAGCCATGAAATAGCAACAAATCAAAAACCTTTCACTGTTTAAAATCCTTTAAAAAAATAGTTTGATTCACACTAAGAAATGGTCAGTTGGGCAAATGGAGGAACTTTCCACCAAATCTATCTTCTCCTTCCAATGGCAATGTCCTTAGGTCAGTCCACCACTTCAGTCCAGACTGAAATATCTGAAACTGAAATTGATTTCCAAATAGATTTATTCCAGCAATGATGCCTGCCAGAATATGAATCCTACTGACTTTGGTGACTTCCTGACTTTTCCTTTAACAGCACCATCAGGTTGACATTTGTGGTTTTCACTGAAATGTCTTGACTACTTAGATGGACTTGGATGGCCTGTCATGAAATTTGTTTTGCGTTTCACTCATGTCACCCTCAGGATGAATTGTACTTGAACTTTGGTGATCCCTTAGCTTTTAATCTATTGCCATAATCAGGTCCAAGTTTTACAGTAATTTATCCAACACTTGGGTATATAATAAATACTTGCAAAACTAATGACATTACTGTACTTTGTGTTTTGTGCTAATTAACAAATGTTACGGAAAGATGGTGCACAGACATGTGGCTGTAGAGTGTCAGTCTTGTTAACAAATAATTATATGTATGTTATAGAATATTCTTGAAACAATACGACCTCAAGCATATGCGACACATGACAATATAATCTTTTGAGTGACTATTTCTTCATCTTAAAGTAAGCAGTTAAAGACATATAAAGTATTTGCAATTAGCCATTAATATGTTTACAGCACATAGGTGACAACCTATACTATTCATTGTCTTGTATAACGCTCCTTTCACTTTTGTGCAGATATTCATCTCTAATGTAATGATCAGCCTCATAGAATCCATCATAACATGAAATAAGTGTATCTGTGTGTGTGTGTGTGTGTGTGTGTGTGTAAGCGAGCACATGTGTGGACAGCTGGGCTCTCACTGCTTGCATTTCACCTTTTCCCTTCCCTTATCTTTAGGTTGCACAATGACATAACCACAGAATCATTTAACAATGATATCTGAGTGCTGTGTGAAGAATACTGCAAAGAACAAAGGATCAAGATCACAAAAAGAAAGCAATCAGGTCTAAGCGGTGACCTTTACGGGGCAACCTTTCAAGCTGGTCTTTCAGAAACGCAACTAAAGTCCACCTAGCACAATTGCGGCTGGTTATCTGATAGAAAACCTCAGAGCTGCCCTCTCTGAACCCCAACAATGCTACTGTATATCCTGTTTCAGGGGCTCTCGATGATTGCAGGTGTGTGGTGGATCACATTGTACCTGATACAGGGTGCTTGATAGCGCTAGGTCTGCTGTTCATTTGTGGTTACATAAGCTGTCTGGTTGTGACTGTGACAAACGAATGCCAGATCATTACATTCAGACGAGAGTAGAGCCCAACCAATATGGGTTTTTTAAGTCCGATACCGATTTTGATATTTGAGGATTTTAAAATCTGATATGCCAATATATCGGCCGAAATTTATTTTCCCTTTATTTTAAGAAATGCATAACATAAACAAAGATAATCACCTATCTGTTATGTTGAGACCATACCAAGATACCATGACATAATGCAGTATAAAAAGAAACTTGTTATAGTTAGAAATAGCACTTTGAACTAAATTACAGCAAAATACATTAAAGTTTTTATAAATAGGAGTCAAATGTATAAAACTACAGAAAACATTTTAAAATAACAGATTTGAGTACTACTACTAATTAACATTAAATTAAATAGTGCATATATTGTGGGGGCCAGCAAAACATAAACTATAAAAAATACTAATAAACTACTACTACTAAAAATAATAATAGTACAATATATCCTCTCTCATGTATATTTGTCATGCAGTAGTTATTACCTTACATAAAATCCACCACAATGTCTACTTTCTACATCTACTTTATCACCAGCACTCTGTTAATTCTATCCAAAGCTACGAGAAACCATTTCCTAACCACAACCTGGCTCTAAAAAATGGCGTCTATGATACAGTGACACACAGGAAACGCTGACCTTAAATTAATCTAATACTACATGACTGTCTACAACGAGGACATGCAACTTTGAAATTTCACATTTGAAAGATGAGCTAACTTAGATAACTTTGTTAGGCAAGAAGCCGTGTTACATACTTGTTCAGCTCATGTTTATTCACAAGTCCCTTCTGGTTTAATCATTTCTGACACGCCGAAGCTCCTCTCAGATATAATACGTCAAACACTAACGTTGTAGTTCATTCGTTCATTAACATTAGCACTCCTCCACTGATAAACATGCCATTAGCTTTGTGGTTAATTTTGTAACAGGCAGAGTTGTGTGATGTTAGAGAATATTTAGAAGTAATAAATTTGAGAGAAATAAGAGGACTGGTCGCTAGAACTGCCACATGTTTCAGAAATAAATCTACAATGTCAGCAGCGTAGCCTCCAACAGCCAACTACCTTAATATTAAACACTCTGCTGTGAGCCTGGAGAGGGCAGTGAAAAACGGGAGGGTTAGGAAGTCTGGTCTACAAAGAGGAGAAGTGATGAGGGCCATTTTTATTATTATTTAAGTCATGTAATTGACATGACAAAAGAGCAACTCACCAGGAACACTGAGCGTGAGAGCTACCAGGAGCTACTCTCAGTGGCTCCGGTAGACTGCGGTCAACTGATGTTTTGTTCTGTGGTGATGCAGGGTTTCAACAAAGGAGCAAACTATGCAACACCAGAACACTCATGACTTGAGGGAAGGATTCGACTCGCTGTTTCTTTTTTGATAATCATATATCGGCTGTTATAAACACAGATGCAGATATATCTGCAACTAGCTCATATCAGCCGATAATATTTGCAAAACGATAAATCGGTCGGGCTCTAGACCAGAGTCACTGTAATTCCAACTCAAGACACTCATGTGTGCGCCTGCAGAAAACACACACACACACACACACACACACACAGATCCTTGCAGGATTCTCAGACTCTTACCCAAGAGATCTTGAAAGATCAAGAAATGGATAAGGCAAATTGCTTGTCTTTCTTTCTGCCACCTGTTTATTTGTTCTCCCTTGCTCATTACCCTCGTCACTTCGATTCTGCATGTAGCACAGCTGTATTACTGGATAGCACAGGCACAGATGGTTACAAGGGATAAGAGGAACAATACAGCTATTTGTCATCCATGAAAGCGATTCATTGAACCTAAGATCTAAATTAAGTGTGAAAAAGTAGAAAGTGCCCTAATATTGCCATTAATGTCAACCTCAACATAACAAGTGTCTATGTGCCAGATGATGTAATTTTAAATTAAAATTGCAAAAATAGCGAAAAAAAAATATTTGATCTAAACCACAAGCTAAACAACTACCCTTGTGTTACAAATTTCAACACATTTTATATCTCACAAGTTTATATACTGCAAACTAACTAAAACTGTACTAAAAGCACAACCTCCCTTGCGGGTTAATTAAGCTGATTACCAGCAAAGCTATTACTTATCCACTTGGTGCAATCACAAACAACAAACATCCAAGGGTACACCAACTGGCAAGAAAGCTTAGTAGCCGAATGACAGCCTGGCACAGGCTGCTGTCTATTTAAGGTCAGAGGTAGCCTTGATGCCAGAGGAGTGCCATAACACACGAACTAGGACAATCACCAATTACCCAGACAACAACACACAGACATGCACACATACACATGCTTCAGAGAATCAAGTTACAGCCTGTGGTCTTTGTGGGTCATCTAACCACAGGCCGACATTTTGAGTACCAGAGGAACAACTTAAGAGTCCATCTGAAGTTGTACAGCTGTCCTTTTGGCATAAAATAATGAGATCAAACAAGGAAATCTCAGATCTCAAATCTCAAGTCAAGTGGAAGCCCACCTTTACTAACTTACCCACTTAACTAATATTTCCTCTTAAAAATGTAAAATATCAGGTAAGATACAGTGAATTTAGGACTACATTATTGTTATTCATCTTCTTCTTGTCACTCAAACCATGTATCCGTGTTCATAACAAGTCACTGAAATGAAAACAACAATGATGACATTGAATGATAAACACCTGGTAATGCTGCAAAATTTGAATCTGCAACAAGTACGAGTTTCAGCAGAGCAGTGCAGCTGTGTGATTCTGCTGAAACATCTGAACTAAGATAATTGCTGCCTTCAAATGAAACATGTGAGGTTCTAGTTTTGATATGGAAGTCATTATGCTTGACGTTTAGGTGGTAAGTCAGGAGAACACTGTTGCTAAGCGACCGATAGCAAAAAAAAGGTGGATGATAGTTTTTGAATTTCAATAAAAGAAAACTTACCTCTGGTTAAGAATAAATAAATAAACATCAGCATATGTCACACCTAATAAACTTGGAGCTACAGTATCAAAACAATGACAGCATCCAACTGCCTTTAACTTGACTTCACATATGACTACACTAACAAAGAATACTCTCAGTTCAGGAGTTCAAGAGTTAAGGGTGTGCAGGATTCACACAAATTGCCGAATGAGGACAGTTATGCCCATATGCTGGGTTTTTTTGGAACACAGAATTTAGTAAAAGATTAAATAAATGTACACTTACACCATTGTCTCTCATTTTGACTGAACATTGTACCTAAATTTCTCCATTTATACAGTGGATTTTATGTTCTGCTTTTAATCATTCCTATATAACTCAAACAGTAAAGTATATAATATAAGCTAATTGGGGGAAATGTGTTTCAGTAAGTTCATTGAACATGAATGCTGTATCCATCAGAGCAAAATTTAGTGGAGATTGAGAGAATAGCTCATATCATAATGTCATGTGTTGAACCTTTGATAATTAATACCCTTTGGATGAACTTTTAAGAAGGAGACAGCAGCAAGCTGTACAAGGATCCATTTAGTACAGTGTCAAGTTAACTTCACGCCCATGTTCGCATATAATGACATCAGTAATAGCACAATGGTACTAAACACCATGCTATTTTCAGGCATCTTAGTCCATTTGCTTCCATCAGACATGACGAGATATCATCTGTGTGAAACACAAAAGCAGTCATTAGTGTTTCCAAGAAGCTTCCAGTCTTCTGCAACCACGGCACACAATGAACTTTCCACAGGGTTTTCAAAAAACACTGTACTCTGTTTTTTGAAGATGAAAGATTTCATGCACTGAAGTAAAGACATATAGACTAAAAAATAGCCACACATGCTTGCAGCCCCATGAGACTGTAAAGCTCATTATGAAGCAAGCAAAATTGGTGGATGGGTGAAAAAATTGACACACAACGTGGGTTTTGAGTATTCAGTTTGGTCGCACTGGAAAGTGGGCAAAATTATCTGCCTGATTTTTGAGTTTGCTGATACATTTTAGTATGCAGATTATGATGAAACAGCTCATGTAAGAGCCCAGGAAGGACTATTAAAGCACTAATCAAAGGCTTTCTCTCTGTGAGGTTTAAATGTCAAAGTCATGTTCCAACATCAGTTTGATTGACATTCATTGGCACACATCATGTATCATTTCCAGTTATTACAAACCAACTATGTACTTTATTTTCTTGTAACTGCAAACAAGCATGAACACTGCCATACTTGCTTGATAGCATATTAGCATCATATACTATATTTCTGGATGCAGCCCTCAAAACTAAACAACAAAACGTTCCAAAAGTGACTCAGCTTCTTCTGATCTGCCACCTCTGTGGATAAGGTAGGATTGGGTGACACTACTTCCCGGTAGGCTACTGCACATTAACATTTCCATCGTTTCCAGCTTTAGCCGGTGATGTCATTTTACTGGAAAGGCGGTCTCATGGATGAGCTTAACCAGACAAACAACAATTTGTTATGACTGGGATGTAACAGAGAAACACCCTTATGGACTTACTCCCTCTAGGTCCTCAACAATCAAGACATATGGGAGATGAGGTTGTTACTGAATTACCTCTCAATCTCTATCTGCAAATCTGTCTGTCTTCAGTGCCACTTTGCTCTGTCCTGATTGTCCCTCAGCCTCCTTCTGTCCACCTGTTGCTCTCACTGCACACCACACTTTCTTACAGAGTCACAATTGTTTTCAGTGAATTGGTTTTCTTTTTAGCGGTCCTTCATTTCAATTTGTCAGTGTCCTAAAGAGATTCTGAGAGGACGCTTTGCTGTTGATGTGCACTTTGGTTGTTGTGTTGCGACCTATTAGCTATGTTACAATGGACCAATCCCTGCTTGTGTTTCTGGCCAGAGGCCCAATAAAGACGGCACATTGATGGCCCTACGGCTAGCCTGCACTTACTGCTTGTGTAAGAGCTATTAGGTGGCCATGGATGAAGCGGAACATTGTCCACATCCTGATTCTGTTACAGAACCAGAACAGAGCACACACATACACAGACAAATGCACATACACAGCACCAATTGTGCTCTTATCACAATTTTGCCCTAAAATGGAAAAGCTGTTATGCTTGCGTAACCTGTGTTATTAGTTGATGTGGTAACAGTAAAAGCCCTCTGGGTCGTTCCTTCCTTTTTATCACCCCCTGTGGACTGAAGAATGACTCAGAAGACAGCAAAGGACACAGCATGGTGTGAACAATTCACACCTACTGCATTAAGTCCTCTATTATATAACATTAACATTAACATTAATACTGTTTTCTTATCAAAATGCATAATGAACTCATTGTAATTCCTAGGTTTCTCCCAGTCCTTATCACAAAGGCCTTGCTGTACAGGGGTTAGTCGGGGGCAATAAGTGTGTTAACTTGAGTACTACAAGCTGCTCAGAAGAACTAACAGCAGGGCCACTCCAGCACCTAGTCTGCTTCAGAGGCCCCTTGTAGTGAGCTGTCACGCCCTGTCCTCTCATCAAGATTAGGAGTGGAAGAGCAGGGAGGGCATCGAGTGGGATCTCATACAACTCACACAAACATGTACAGACCCACCCACAAGCACTCATTGTAAAAGAGACTCAAGGGAGGGGCAGGGATCAGGGGAATAAGAGAGAGTGTCACTCTGAGTCAAAGCAAATAAGGAACGCAAAGATTATCCACTTCTCAGGGTCAGACAGTCTATTTGTGTTGACATATTAACCTAGCTTGGCAAAAAAGTACCTAGTACCTTCTGTGTGTGACCCAATATAAACACTTCTGTGCTTCTTCTTCATTTCTGCATCTCTCTGCCACTGTTGCCATTTTAGGTTCAGGTCTCGTTCCTGGATCTGTCTCTGTGTGTGGAAGTTAAATCTTCACAGTTAAAAAGGACAAGGCTATTTGTAGTTCCTTTCCCTCTCTTGTCCAACTGTGAAGCTATTCAAACACCTCGCCTCATAAAAAAACAGACTCTGCATGGACAAAGTGTGCTCGTTCTTATGTTTTCCCCCAGAGTTTAACTAGGCTATTATGCCAATGAACGATGGTGATGGAGAAAACATTTCCAATAGCCGATGGTGGGGGAACATTATAACAGTAAGGAAACTGGGTCATTTTTATGCAAATTTTGAGAATTTCTGATGCATATTACTCACCCTCAGACCAGCAGTAAGCTTTCTCCAAATGAAATCAGATTTGCTGTGTTTGCATTATTGTATCAGGCTAACTACAATGCAGCCTTTAAGCGTAAGGCTATTGAATCTCCTTTCACTGACAGACTGGTGTAGAGGGTGGTGGAAACTCTACACTGAGCACTGAGGTGAGGTGCTTTGTACTCAACAAAGGCAGAAAATTTGCCAATTCATGGTACACTGTATTCAAGTAGACTTGTACTAGTACTAGTACTTGGACCAGGTTGAATGCTGCTTATTGTTTTAATTTGAACTTTACAAAGGAACGGCGATGCTAAATGGCACATTTTTGTTTGCCTGCGGGCTGACATTCTCTCTCGCTCTCTCTCAAAATGAACCACCTGCCTCAGAGTTAGCTTTTCCTCTCCTTCAGGTAAACACGTGAATACAAGGTAGGAACGTTTTTTTTCTAAGTCTCTGCTCGTCTTGTAGTTATGAAGACAGGCTTTTAAGTCCTCAATTATCTCCACAGAATTCTCACTTTGAAAAAGATGACCATGAAATGCTACCATCAATACTTTGTGTGATATATTTATTGCTACCTCTCTTACAGTCCACTCCAAATTGCATTGACAACCCTGCCAAAAATCGGGCCAAACAAATGTTCCAAAAAAAATTTTTTTTATTTCTGCCAATCCATCTGCGGATATTTTAAAAAACAACCAAAAAAGGGGCCTTTTCCCTTGCTGTTTCTTCTCATTTTCTCATATGGAAGACTGTAAAACTGAGGATTAAAAAACACAAAAAAACAAACAATGGCCATGACCTTGTCTAGGTGTCTCCATGGAGACAAGGCCTTACTGTAAAGCACTCCCCACTGTGTGCTACTGACAGGCCAGGCTTGCCAAAGACATGCAAGTTCAAGGGATAAGTAAGACATATCCTGCAGGGTGTAAACACTCATTTCTACTGACAAGATACATCTACATGAGTATTAAAACGCTTACAAACGTGCTTGATTACTGCACTGACTCAATCACCACTGCCAAGACCTCAAAGACAGATTGGTTTGGAAAAAGAAACCAGGAATCGGTGTAAATACATTAAAGCTAAAACATGCTTTAAAGAATAAAGTGTTGTGTATTCTGTTGTGTTTAGCTGATTATTTATCCTATCTAACGTATGCTCTAAATTCCTACCACACAGTCTTTTATAAGTAGAGAGAGACCAGTAGTGAAATAATATAGTCCTCTCAGGTGTCTCAATCACGAGGTTGAGCGACCATCTTATCCTTGGAGGATAAACATTTAGCCCCATAAAGAGGGCTATCACCTCACTGGGTCTTTAGCTCCAACGTGGGATGGTAAATATTGTCAGACCAAGGCTACTCTCAGTTTGGTGAAGTCAAAACTCCAGCAACACTTGTAACATAAAGGACAACTTTATTGTCAAACCATCAGGGTCATCAGGGTCAAAAAACCACAAGCCAAAACTCGATGGTCTGACAGTAAAATTGTCAAAGAATGTTGGTTCTTTATACTACAGGTGTTGCCGGGGTTTTGACCTCTCTAGATTTTTCCCATTCTTCATGCATTGTACTAATCCCAAGCACTGTGATATTTGAACTAAAATAATTTTTGTGCCCAGTCAGTTACAGCCATGACACACAAACAGAATGAGTAAGAGTAAATGGCACTCTAGCAGCTGGTGTAAATCACCATTTTGTCCATAAACGTAGTGGTGACCAAAAATAATAAATCAGCAGTTTTAAAGTTATAGTAAGTCATATGAGTGTGGTTTTAAAGGAACATATTGGCGTTTTAGAAAATTAACTACAAATCACATAGATTACCACCCAAACATTTTCAAGGCATTCCAGTGAAAGCACACATTTTTTCAAATGATTTCCTTTCAGAGGAAACTATCAACTTCTATTATTCTTTATGTGTTTTTGCAGATACCTAAAACTGATTTGTGTTACTACAGTGGAAATAGCTATAATTTTTTGTCAAAATCACATACCACTATGTATTATACAGCTACAAGCTGGGAACCAAAACATACCGGCTTATTCAAGGAACACACAGCAACAATGCAACAAAGTAATGAAAAAACAGCTTTTTCTTTTTCACTACGCTCAAAATTTCCGGCTTCTTATCTACAGAACTTGTTTCTTATCTTCTTTAGAACTCAAAATAGGTTATACATGTAAATATACAATGAAACTGTAACTTTTTATGATCAGATCTCCGTGGGCGTTCTTTCTTTTGTCCCATAACTATTTAAAATGTTGGCTGTTTTGACTGTCCACAGTGTCCCAGAAGGCACTGGTTTATAAATTCTCCAACCTGTGTCATTAAAATTATTTTTTAAATCAAGTTTACTTACACAAGAATAATGCTTTGATGCTTTTACAGAGCAAAGCTTCCCTGTATCTTGAACACAGTTTAGGTTTTAAAGGTACTTTTCTATGCCGACCTTGACTGAATAACAATTGCTCAACCTGAGCCATTTAATATCTCATTCATAAATCCACCTCACTACAACTCTGACTGATGTCCTACTCACTCAAGGACAAGAAAAGACTATTGAGCATAAAAGGCAACAGGTGGTCTATGAAAGGCAGTGGCTGAATCCCTAGAGGCTCTCACTGAGGGAAGAGTAAAGCCAGAGATAGAAAGAGAGCAGGTGGCAGAAGGCTTAACCTGAGCTAAAACCCATCCTATGAGCTCATCTCCGCAGGCCAGATCTGTGTACTCCCACCCAGTCGGCCAAGTTAGCCACCAGCCCCCTGCTAATCTGTCTGAGCACTACCTCTTGACCATATGGTCACTGCCTGTCTGCCTGTTTCACATACAAAGTAATCAGTACACAGTAATGTGTAATTGTAGAGGAACAGCGTGTGGAAGAGATTTAAGTTGTTATTGGCATGTACAGTACAACTCTGCAAATATTTGTGTGACCTGGGTGATGGCTAAGGAAGGTAAAAAGATTTAGCCATTCCGTGGTCTATAATCTCACAACATGCTTGTGTTGTTGTGACCTTCCTCATTATATTACCTCCATTCATTTCACGGCAGCAAAGGTGAGCCATTCTCAAGACATGGCCTAGGTAAACAGCAGATTATCAGATTGCCACTGTCTCAATAAAAAGTATGTATTGAACAGTAAACTCTGCTAATCTACCTGCCTACTGCTATGCTGTAATCTATACTGTCCAAGCAGCAGACGTGCTGATGTCGTTCTTAAGACTTGGTGTAATTTAATTACTTCTGAGAAGACAGATAAACAAGTCTGATCTCAGCACTGTGGATTAAATGTTGCTAGAAGTGTTCTCTAGTAAATCCTTCTGCAGCATGAACGAACACTACTAATCACATCCTTTCCCTCCAGCGCTAGTCACTGTCAAGTCTGAGTCACTGTGTCAGCTGTTGCTATGCTGTCACTTTTTTGGCTTTGTCTGAGTTAATCAAGAAAAGCTGCCCACCACCTGTATGCCCACTGCTGACTTAATCAGCCTACACTGAGCAAGGAGACACCTTAGCAGCTTTCCAGCCACGATGCTCATTATCATTTGCACTATGTTCATCATCATAACACGCTCACCGTTGGTACTGTTAAATGGTCTCCAAGAGGGACCGGTTCAAACGTGATGACTGCTGGGAAACATGGTCCTCATGGAACTCCTGCTTGTCCTTCTCATATGAGAGGTAATTTAGTAACAACCTCATTACAAACAGCACACAGTGGTCATGCTCTAAGGACAGGATCATCTCTCTTGTGTGACAGCAATCTATGTCCAGATATTGAATTTTTTTTCTATGGCTAGGATAATTTATCCATTTTTATTCAATACAGCATGATGTTCATTTTGTAAACACTGGTCCCTAGACTGAAATAGACAATAAAGCAGGGAATGTTTCAGGGCGTGGCGACCTTGTCGATCTGTTATCCCTCCCCAGCGCCACCCTTTTGTCCAAATATGGTATTTTATATAGTCTATGGTCTCTGGTCAAATTTAAAGGAAATGTGTAAGACTAACCCTCTGCTGTTGTGTATAACTGTGGCGATCATAGCTAATCTACATTCTGTTCATTCTGAAACATTCCTGTCATAGTTTATTCTAATGGTAAATACAATTAGCATAACGGCTCCATTCAAAGCAGTTTATTTTCCAAATAAATCAGAAAGCCATCTCATATTTGGGAGCACAAGTGGGAGTAGAGTGGACAGGTATAGTGTTGTTTCTGTTATCTATTTTCAAATGTCAACATATTAGATGATTGCAATATACAGTGTGTCAAATGTATGTGCATCTTAAGGCCGCAACTAACTAATCAAATCAGCTTATAACATAACATGTGGGTTGAATTTCTGCTGGCAACGCAGTGGTGGCTGCAGTAAATAGCAGTTAGCTGTAGCAATAGCAATGTCTTAAATTGAATAATATATGAAGGTTGGTGTAGAGGTGAGCCAGTGAAAGTAAGTTAGCAGCAACATAATACAGCAGCAGCAGCAGTCAGTGTCATCCAATTGCCCTGGGGCAGTTGTTTCAGTAGAACTTTCTGTTTTATGTTTTGATTGTCTTTAGTTGGTGCACAGGGCATTAATAACTACATGCATGTCTACACATGCCAAGACTGATCTCAGAATAAACTTTTCTCTGAGAAATGGCAGAAAATCCAGGGGTATGGAGTTAGGAAGAAGTGGGCTTAACAGACCTATGTAGCCCACTACTCATTTCTGCTAAATTAGCTGTTACTAGCATAACTAGCTTGAACCTCTGACATAACTGTCAGTGGGTCGAATGGAATTGTGGGTAATGTACACAGCAGGCAGGTTTTGACAAGGAAGAAAAATGCATGTACCAAAAAGGACGATATCTTTGGTTCTGCTGCATCGTGAGTCTGACAGTGTCATAGAAGTATAGAAGTGCAATGTTAAATCAATGCAGTACTCTTTTAAAGGATTAACCGACTCAACAACATAATTGTTAGATGAATTCATAACAGAAATAATCAGTGGCTGTGGCCCTGGCTATAACTCTTTATCATTCAAGTCAGAAAGACACTGAGAGAGAGACTGAGCCACAATCTGCACGAAGGCTTTATGTTAGAAGGGTTACACAGCTCTGCAGTTGTTGATGTCCAATTAATCCCCAGGAATTCACTATGGCAAAGCTTTCAGCCATCAGCTTATGAAAGAATTCATCAGTCGTTAGAAAGGTCACTCTCTTTGCTATAGGTCTGAGTCATCCAGCATTCATTTACAAATGAAATGAAATGATGTTTGAGCTTTACAAACGAGCTGTTTTTAAAAAAAGATCCGCCGGCTTTACAGAGGTCCCTGCAGATAACTTATCTGTACAGCCTGTGACAGGCAGGAAGAGGGTTCTGAAACGGAGACAACAGCCGTCTCCCACACAAGAGCACACACACTGACCCCATCACTCACTCACATGCATGCATACTGCGTGTGCACAGAGGTAAACAGGTTACTGACACACACACACACACACACACACACACACACACACACACACACACACACACACACAGTGATAGAATGAAGGGCAGTCATCTCACCTGGTCGTCCACTCTGTGGGCCACGATTGTAGCCGCCTCCTCCTGCTCAGCATCACTGAGGGGTCGGATCCTCAAGGCAACCTGCGGCACACAGATATAATTTAGTCGTCCTTGAATTTTATCAACACATAAATGTCCAATTTACTGAAATTACAAGTTAGAAAATGAATTGAACTCTAGCTAGGGTAGGAATAACACTGACAGAGCACAAAAGCACTCTAGCTTATATAATAAACGAGTTCTTATTTATGAACAATGTGAGTCTGAAGTCTGCATTGATGCAGAATGGAGCGCAAATTCAATTCAGTACAATAAGAAAACTACATGAGTAATCTTTAAATGTCAAGCACAGGTTAAAAGAATATTTTACATTCAACCAGAGAGAAAAGGAAACTCATATTTAGAAGGTACTGGGCTTAAACCGAACCCTGTTGGTTGATTCTTTTTAATTCAGTTGTTATTATATTCATTTTAACATTTTTTCTCTCTAGTTTCCAGTCCCACAGCCCAAACTATGCAGATTAGGTCAACTGAAAAACTCTAAATTGTCCCTAAATATGAGTATAAATGTGTTACATTGTCTATGTGCATTAGGTCTGTGGCAGACTGGTGACAGGTCTAGGGTGTACTAGTACACGCTAGTGTACTGCCTAGTACATGCTGGGATATGTTTCATGCTGCCAGCACCCTGAATGTGACTAATAGGTACAGAAAACAGATGGATCATTGGATTGACAAACAAATTCAACCCCACGTGTCGCTCTACTTCACAGTCTAAATAATGTCAATATCTCCTGCAAAAAATAATCAACGAATTAGAGTGAGAGTTTTCCCACAATACGCAATACTCCTAATCTTAAATCTTAAATGTGAAACAGACACTTCCCTTATGAACACTGGAGAGCATTTGGCAGATACAAACCACCAATGGAACATCATATTAGTACATTAATACAATCACACACGGTTACCCTGTTGTTATACTTTCTCTCCCTGCATGGTTTCTTTCCATGAAAACATTCAGATCAGAAGGAAAGGGTTTGATTAGGGCTGAAGGAATAATGTAATTACAATTATCATGCCTGATATTGCAATTGTGATATTGTCATACTGTATTATAATATATGCGATGTTAGAGGGAATTCTGATATTTACATCAGTGTTCTTGTTTTCATTGGAAAACATATCAAAATGAATTGTGGTGAGAGTTTTGCGGGGATCTATACCAAACAAAGATGTTTTCTTAAGTCTGTAGAATATGATGTGTGGGCCTGGACACCTCTGCAGCACAACAATATTTCGATAAAATTTAAATTGAATTGTTCAGCCCTATTTTCAATTTGGGAGCAAAATGGGAAGACATACAATAACAATCGCAGCAGTGGTGTACCCAGAGGCTGGCATGCAACCCACAGGCATTAATAAGTAACAACTCTGATGTACTGCTGACTGTACTGAACTGTTGAATATATTGCAGAATGTTAAATTTTTGGGGTGTTGTGTGTTTGTAATAATAATAATACTATCAATTCCTGTCCATCTTAGTTCCACCAAAGCACCAAAGGGGGGATAATAAAGTGTTCTCTCTGTCAGCACCCTGTAGAAAGTGTACTAAATGCTGGAGAAGAGAGACCAGGCAACTGAAACAGCCACTTCAATTATTCAGATATGGGCTGCAGAACACAGTGCAGGTAGTGGAGGACTAGGAAATGTAATAACATGCTTTTAGAATTTAGATTTATAAAAAGAAACATCTAGTTATTTGAAGAAAAAAAAAAACATCTGCAAAAATACACTTTATTGAGGACACCTGTCCAATCTAACGAGATTCTGCCATAAAGTTTACTTTTATGATACCTAATAATGTCCAGGTGTTTTTGACACAGATAAATTATGTTTTAGCTTTAGTGTGAAATGGTGTTCCTACTATTCTGTTACAACCACAACGTTACAATCCTGGTTTCTATTTTTAAATCCCTGCCTACCCAGGAATTAAAAGCAGCATTAAAAGGATAACCAGTTTGAACTTACAGTTAGTTGTTGGTCCTTTGATTCCCCAGTGTCCTTCATGGTCACTTTCGGACAGAGTGAAAGATAGTAAGCGTCAACGGCAAACGGGACACTGGACCATCCTCTTCAGTGTGGGTACCGGTGGCATGCCAGCTCCTCTAAACAAACACCTGCTGCCCTTTCGCTCGCACACTCAACAACTAGTGGACTCTCTGCAGCTGCTGTTATAGTCTCTCAGTGTCTCCTCACAGCAGCTAACTACCGCCGAGCTCAACAACCTTTAACGTTTTCTTAACATCTAGTCTAGTCTTCCCTCCGTCCTTCAAAGTGCGTCGGCGCTCCACCGCTCGTCCCGTGTGTCTCTGCAGGTTAGAGACACGAATACGAGAATTACTCAAGAGCCGGAGAGAACTGGGTAACACCCGGAGCAGCCCACCTGCTACACTCACTTCCCTGTGTGCTGGTTGGGGTTTGTGTGTGTGTGTGTGTGTGTGTGTGTGTGTTCACGTTGTCCCTGGAGATCAGCGGAGCACCGGTGCCAAGCTGGCTACAGTAAAAACAAGCTACAAAATGCTACTTCCGATTAGAAAATAAAACTGCGGCATAGCTTCATAACATGTGACGGGATAGAAAGTATATTACGCCCGAAAAAAATAATATGACTTGGATTTTATAATTTTTTTTGTGTGTGTGTATTTTCCCATATTATTTTTTTTCCTTCACAAAAGCAAATATACACACATTATAGCAGAGCACACTCAATAAATTGCAGCCTTTCAGTGTGCAAACAGACTAACGTTTACACATTAAAGCTCTTGATTATATTTTATTAGAATTTTTATTTAACCTTCTAAATTGTTCTATATAAATCTACAAATATTGTGGATATGTGCAGTGTACCACAACAGCACTGAGCAGCGCATTTTGTGAGACTATGCTGACATCTGCTGGAATAGTTAAGAATTACATCAACGTCAGTTGGCCACAAGGTTTTTTACAACTGCTTACACACGTTTTCAAAGGTATTGCCACCTTTTTTTTCTTCAAAATTATACACACAATTCCCAAAACTGCTCACACAAAATGCAAAATGCCTCATATATCTCCTTCAAAATGAAACACTGCATTCAAAATGCCATAAACACATCTTAAAATGAAGCATTGGCACCAGATTGCAAACACTTTTTTCATAATAGTAAATTATTGGATATACCATTTACACACTGTTGTCCTAAATCTAAAGCTCTTTTGTCTTTCATAGGCTTATATTTACATTTCCATACAATGTTGAAACAGAAAATATTTATTTGGCAAAATATTACTGTTTTAACAGTAGCACAGTGTTCTGTACAGCAGCATACATGAAAAGAAGATCCATTAACATTTAACCAAAAGTATAATTACTTTTATTGCTAAAAATGAATACTTATTTTACAATACTGCATTGCTGAAATAACCATTAGATTGTTGCAACCTGTTCCAATTTGTCAAATTATGGATGCCAATGTAAAGCGACTTAAGTTTGGCTGGACTCTCAGTCTAGCTTCTCTCACTGTCAACCTGTGGTTGATCACATGATCAATAAGTGTGGCCCTGATCTCATGAGTGATGGCTCTCCTTCCTTCTCTTCTTTGCCATCATCCTCTTCTAATTCCTCCTCCTCCTCCTCCTCCTCCACTCCTTCCTATCCTCTTCCAACTCTTCCTCCTTGAACTTGTCCTTGTTGTCATCCCCTGCCTCTCCCTCCTACTCCCCTTGCTTTCTGTCCATTGTTGGCATCTATTGTTCAAAACAGGTCATCTGACCTTTGACCTATGTTCAAAAATTCTTTTCCCACTCAAAGTCAACCACCAGAAAAAGCATGTGTATCCACAGCCAATTTTGCTAATTCTTACATAGTCTTAGTCAAAACTGTCTAAGTTCAAAACCTTACACAAATTCAAATGGACAGCAATTTGTCAAATTACAAACCCCACTGCAATACATTCAGAATCCTAAAAAAGGATGGTTATGGAGACAAATAGTGAAATAGTATGGAATGAAATTATGTAAACGTTACCAATGACAGCTCATTCCCATCTCAGTTAGAGTCTTACACTGGTCTTTTCACCTGGTGATCTCATTACTACCTATAAAAGGAGACATCTTTGGAATGTTTTGTTACACCTCCACTTCAAAATGGAGCCTGCAAGAGACGGAGGAGAAAGAGTGGTATGGAGAGGAAGAGGATTCTGCATGCGTGGTGGGGTAAGACAACAACAGAGATGACCGAGAGCTGTAGTCTCTGATGACATGAGGGCTACTGTGATTGACCAGGTAATCAAGCATGGGCTGTCATTGAAAGAGACTGGTCTCAGTGAGCAGCCAAATGTGGCCCGCTCAACGGTCAATTGTCAGAATCTTCCAGTGAACCAACAGGTAAAATATATATTCTGAAAAGGCATAACTGCATATTACCAAAATAAAAATCTATTGCTTGTGTGTAATTCTTGTATTTATACAATATATAGTTCAGTGCCTGCACAAAAGGGAGTTTGGGGAATTGGGTGAGAAGTTATGGATTTGACTTTAGAGTTTCAGGAAAAGGAGACATAATTTCAAGAAATGTGTCCGAGCAATCAAGAAAAACTGTAATCGATAACAAACATAATCTTTTGTTCCAGCCTTAGATACAAAACGACCCCACTGAACATATTCACATTAGTATAGAACAACATCACAATGTTAATGTTGATAATTCAATAACAATAATTTACAATAACCTTCAAGTTTACACCATTAATTAACACAGTTATTCAGCATGAAACTCAACCATTGAGGTGCTATAAGCAGGTATTAATTTACAGGGTGTCAAACAGGACTAAAATAAGGTGATTGTGATTATCTTTAATTTCATAAATGTTAGATGGTTGATTGCATGTAATGTCAGGAACGTGGCTGTGTCAATTATCATCAATGTAACCAATATGAATGAATATTAACCCAAAATCCCCACTTAATCAATGGTCATTCACCATATACTGTTTTCAGTAAAGGCGTTTTAAGGTTACTCAAGTTTTGAAATGTGAACTCAAGCTCACCTAGAACTGCAGCAGATTCCATTTATTTTACACTTACTAATACAAGTCTGTAAATGAGTCTTAAAAGACTTTTTGGGTGTACGACGTATTATGCCAACAAGTTGTGGGTGGGGATTAAAGTACGTTCAGTTGCGTTTCTGTTCAGTGTATCCTCACAACAGTTCCCCCTGTGGTAAGGTGCACATGAACATCCAACAAGAAAGTGAGCACACATCAAGTTGTACTCCAAACTGATTTATTTGACTCACAATTAGACCCTGAAGCTTAAGGTCGCACACACAAAATGAAACACCACTCTCAGTGCCTGTACAATGTAACATGCTGAGAGAAATGACACGTAACAAAATAATGAATAAAAAAAAAAAAACATCAAGTATTACATCCCTACAGAATGTCATTGTTAGTCAAAACAAACATGTACTGTTTGAATGGTTTGAATTGATGAAAATAATTACCTGAATATTCTCATTAATCATGGTTAGAGCAGCACCGCTTCCCAAGTTATGACTTTATAAACTCTATTCTATTAGCTGGATTAGATAAGAAGAGAATATGAATTAATGGCCCTTTAGGAATTACAAAAAATAATAGGGATCCTATGCGACATCGCCACACAAAGCTAGAAAAAAATATATAAAAATGGCACATTGTTTAAAAAAAATCTAAATAAACCACATTGTTGATGAGAAAAAAGTCTGTTATTGTACAATTTATACACAAACCGGGGTCTAAGGGTAGTCTTGTCTACGGGAGATGTAGAAACCTGCAGGCATGTCTCTGTGTGAATATAAATAAATTGTACCTTAACATTACCTCCTGCTGTGTGCTGCCATTAGTGGGTTTGTGTTTCACAAATATCAAGCATGAATCATGTTTACATCAGTTGTCATGTTCACATTTTTCTCTTTGGACACCCGAATGTAAGTTTTTGAAAAATGTCTTTGAATGGGAGGGACAAAAAAGTTCAAATTGTGTCATTTTTACATTATTGTGGACACATTGCTATGTTTTACTGCAGCGAGAAATAAATCCTCAAAATGGCTTCTCTCACCTGTTTCATCTACAAGTTTTAACAGAATAACTCAAAGACAAAAACAGTCAAATCTTTTCGATCACAGCTTTTTTTCCTCCTTGATGCTTCATCAATAGATGACACAGCCTGACAACCAACTTGTATCAGTTAGCAAAGGAACACAATGTATTAAGATCAGGTTAGGTTCAACAGCACGTGTCAGAAATATTTAGCAAGTTCCCCCAAAAAGGACAGAAAAATGTGTTTAATCATTTATGAGCATACAACATACTGAGACCAGTACAGATGTGGTTCCATTGTCCTGAGACTGAAGTCCTGGACTAACAAGATGTTACACCCCTGCTCTCTGTGATGCTTGGAGTAGCCACACACTCTCTGTCGGTTGAGCGTGTGTGTTTGTGTGTGATGCTGTTTCCCTCCTTGGACAGATAAAAGAAGTCTATGCTTGGAAGTCGTTCCCAAAGTGTCTTCTCTGTTCCTCGGTCATGGACAGATAGGTGGCCCTCATACTGGGGGAGTACTGTGGAGGAAAGGTAAACACACAGACACACACAGAGAACATTATGAGCTGATTCTCTGAGCTGACGGCGATGTTTCACAGGTATGGACTGAGCCTAAACATCAGCTAAAAAGAAAGAAAATGTCATGGGGGTTTAAATTAATAGTCCACTAAAAATCTATCTTTTGAGAATCAATTTCTCACCACATATAGGATTGAAAGTTGGCTCTGTAAAAATTGACGCTTAGCAGAGGACGGCAGCTTGGATTCGCAGGAGTTACAATGGATTCCCATTATGACCCAGACTATGGCCGTTTCACCAGTAAATCACTAAATATGCTACTTCTCATTTAACATTTTGCAGGAAGCAAAAGAAAAACCAACAAATTTTTCTAAATTGTTGAACTATTGTAACACTAACTGTCGGTCTGTCTGTAACATTACCTGTCATTTAAGTCATCCTGCTGTTCCCTCCCTGTTCAGCAGTTGCTCCCAGTATGTTTCCATATTTCTTCACCTGACCTCCACACCTAAGTATACACATGCTCCCACCTCATCAAATAGCCCGTATTTATACCTGTCCTTTACCCCTGGTACTACACCATGTTTTGTATGGTGTAGGTTCTTGCCTGCCTGGTTATGCCCCTATGGACTTGTTTGCTTGCTCCGATTGGGTACCTGTAAGTCGTGAATTAAACCCACCCTTTGCCTATCTGGGTCGTGGATTATGCTGCAGGAGTGGAAATTTCAATGGATGTTGTGTTGCATTTACATTCTGGGTCACCATTGGAATCCATTGTAACTGCTGTGAATCAACGTGTATGCTCAAAAGATAGATTTTCTGTGGAGTATTCCTTTAACTCACACCTACAAAACTGGCTCAGGCATTTATAACAAATGGAATCTACAGTTTGTTCAAAGAATCAATCCATTACTTATTAAATGCACAGTTGGCAATTTGTCAGTCGCTGTTACATTAACATCAACTGTACTATCACTCTAAATCTGTCAATACCTACATCACATAAATTCTATAGCACTACAGAACGCCTGGTGCTTTACACCTGGTGGCAGTACAAGCTATAGAATTGAATGGCTGGAGCAGAACTGCATGCACAGGGAGGCTAAATATGAGGAAATCCAGGGACATAAATGCAGTCCCGCCTTGTGAACGCCAGGGGCAGACAAACCCTCACTAACTCAAACAGACTTTCTGGAATGAGGAGAACAGATTGTGAGTTAAAAGCCATGCCAAACAGGGAAACTGCACAAGAACCAAACAAAGTGAGGTGAGGTACTGGAGAGGTAAAAGACGGAGATGCAACTGAAGGAAAGTGAAGTAGATAATCCTGAGGAAGAGTTGAAAAGACTTACTCGGTTTCTATACTGCTGAGAGTATATCTCCAAAAGTTGATAAAAAAAAGAGGAAACAGAGAAATGAAAGATACAAACAAACAAACGTACACATGACAAACGAACAAACAAAAAAATATATAAAAGAAGCTGTTAGCCGCAGACTACTGGATGGTGCTGTACAGTGGTAGTCATGAGAGAGAATTTAATTATACATTACTTGCTGTTGTTAATTGGGAAGTCATGAGGTAAAGTACATCACAATTGTTGGTTAATTAAAGTTGGAACTATAGACTGAAGGTTAAGGCGAAAGATGACTGATATTTTTCTTTATATTCTACAAACTGTACTTAAATACTAACATGTAGAACATATATTAAATTTTATTATTACAGTTGTGTGGAGTTTAAACCTCTACACATAACAATAAAATGCAGTTAATCAAAAATAAAATGTGTTTTTCGTTTGAATTTCCTGACCTGATGATCACAACATTGGCTCACTATAAATGATCCTTTAAAAAGAAGGTTACAAAACAACTGATCTAAAGTCCATTTAAAAGCTGCAGTGTGCATTTAACTGCTGTATTACATCACTCACTTATGCAGCTGTGCCCGATGAAAATTTAATCCAAAATGTTTCTATTTTTATCTCCGATATGTACAGGAGACATGTGGCCCAGCAGGTGGCAAATTTATTCAATGAGGAAGAAAACCTTTACTGTCAACAGTTTAGGGTAAAGACGTGTGTCACTTCCTCTTGGGAATTTGGCCTGAGAGAGGCTAAATAACGTTCATGATTAAATATTAACCACATTACTTCTCCTCCCCTTGCTTTGGTACTGTAAGTCAACCTCCTGTAAGTTATGGAGGGCAGAAGAAGGCACAGTGTACAAAGAAAGAGTATCTCATTAAATACCTTTAAGAAAAGTTAATTACAGAGAAAGGTGATTAGATATGGCTTAACTTCTGAGTGATATAAAAGTGAAATTTACAAAAAGAAGTGAGCTGAGTCACTCAGTGAAAATATGAAAGAAATAATCAGTAACTATAATAGCATTATTTCCTGTGCTTTAAAGGCTAAATCTGTCTGTTAGGGAAGTGACATCATAGGAAGGCCTCTGGGACCCAACGCACCGATGGGGGTGGAGAGCCTCGTCCTATCAGAGGCACGTTCTCGTACCGCGGATTTCCTCCGAACAAAGCGGTCTGGTTCCTGAGAAAGAACGAAAGACTCTGCTTAGATACCAGAGGAAATATGAACACATCGAATTTAGAAATCACACGTTGCTCCACACATTACTTCCGTTCACTCACATGTACTCAGACATAGGGGCGTTGGAGACAGCTGGGGCGGGCGGGTGTAGGCTACTCTGGCTGCCCATGCTGCTGCTGTAGCTACAGAAGCTGTGCATGTTGGTGACATTGGGGTTCTGAGAGCCTATCCTCCTCGTACGGGGGTTGAATGGATCCTCCTCATCGATGTCGTCATAATCTCGTTCTCTAGATGAGGAGAGCAACATCAGCAGAGGAGTTTAAGGATTAGCTTAGACCAGAAATTTTTCAAACTGTGACGTGTGCTGTCCCGGGCGGCACGGGAGAGTTAAAGGGAGGACAGTGCAAAAAGGAAATGCTAATAGCTTTATTCGGCACACTTTTGTGTTGCCAGTTAGTCAAAATGTAAACAAGGCTTAAAACACAGGGCTCAAGTTAACTAATGCTGCGGCAACTTAAAACTCGGAAATATCCCACCTCCACCTAGAAAAAGCAGGGGCGTAGGACTGGTGGAGAAAAAGGGACTGAGTATACAGGGCCCTCTTGTGAGGAGGGCCCACAAAGTTACTAGAACGAACAGCCGTGAACGCGGGGAGGGCCCATTGAGAATGCTTCTACACAGGGTCCAGATTTTTGTGCAACGCCCCTGAGAACCATGGAACGCCACTTGAAGTCCGAGTTCCTACTTGTGAAAAATATGTACTCCAACTTCACGAGAAGCAGCTGAATGACATAACAAAACAATGGCAGCTCCCATGGAAGCACACATTGTAAATGGTAAACCCTAAACTAAACAAAAAGTATATTTGCCTAAATTTAAATGGTAAATGGTCTATATCGGTATAGTGTCTTTCTGACCACTCAAACCACTTTACACAGCATCACATTCACCCCAACTCATACACTGTTGAGCAGAGGCTCAAATTGCCAAATACCCACCAAAAACGGAAATTAACTCAATCATACACATTCCCACACCAATTTGGGGTTCAGTGTCAGGACATTTTTACAACCTTCTGATTACGGGATTACGCTCTACCCCCTGAACCATAGCCATATGTAATTAAAATAATACATGCTATCATATAGTAAAACTTGATTTGCATGTAAATTAATGTAGAAATATTTTAGATTAGCACAGATATTTTATGAGGTAGATCTTGGAACGTCATCTTTTCCGCACTATAGTAATTCAGGAAAACATTAAAAATGCTTAAACATGAGAAACCATAAGGAAATGCCTACAAAATTTACTGACTTTTAACACCAAGGGCACTGCTGAGGGTTCAATTGTGTGTACACTTGACAAAGAAACATCAGTTTGTCACGGTGAGCCATGTTTTTTTGTTTCATGTTTTTTGATCACATTCGGCGTCATGAACCATCATGCACCTGGAATGCTTTAAGAACTGAATTTGGAAATTTCAATTTCCGAGTTCCGAGCAATGTGAAATGCTTTGCAACATTATACTACCTGTTTACATGCCCCACAGCATTATGGGAATTGTAGTTTCAAAATTTCGAGCATTCCCATTTATTGAGGTGAACACATAACAGGAATGACAGAATCCCTTAATGTTAACTTTTTTCATGTTGTAGTATAAATTGGCGTTTTAGCCCCCGTACAGTATGTTACATTGCTGCTGACCATTTCCAAAAGCATTTTGGACAGCTTGAATTTAGTATAGTTTGAATATTAGCAGAGGGACATGTAATCCATCATTTTTGACATTTCAATGTATGGTAATATAGCTGTGAGCAGGGACTCTTCCTCAGCTCTCTTCTGCTTTGACACTCTGACACGCTGATAAGCATTCATAAGCTCTACTGGTGAAAACATTTTTTTTTGTTTCTTGCATTACAAAACATTTCTTCTTGGTAGTCATCTCGGGTGTCAGTGTGACAAGTCTTTTCAAAACACCCCCTGTTTACACCTGCATTGTTATATGACAATAATGTAACTGACAAGGAAATAACGGTGATACATTGTTCATTGTGATGGATAACCTCTCTCAAGCAAGTTCCCATTGTCTGCATGTTATTTTGACATTGTTTGACATTACTGAAGAACAGGGAATGAATATAAACCTGTAGTATGCTGTTGTAATATAAATGAGTGCATATGTGAATGTGTTCAAACGTTCAAAATTAGCCTTATTGTGCTTTAATGCCACTGAATTATTAGCTACTTAAAGAAGATATTGTTTAGTCTGACACCTTGCACTCACACAACTGAATTTGTATTTGTAGCAAAACACCTGGGCACAAAAAAATATTCACACACACAAACACACGTACTAGTTGGCTCATACAGTGCATGGAGCTGCATAGAGATGGCTGCAGGATGAGGAAATGAGGGCGCTCAGGCAGGCAGGCAGACAAGCAGAGAACGAACTGACCTGCAGGCAATTTGTCTCCATGCCCTAGGAATGGCACACAGCATGACAGTGAAGGCACAGGCTGCCAGGGTGGAGAAGAGGCAGAGGTAGAGCACACCCTCCACCCCATCATAGCATACCCCCACCATTGCATCCAGGTAGTCCTAAAGCAATCAAACACATAATATAACACAAACAAAAGGGCAGAAAGAATTTTCTTGTATAGGTGGTTACTGTCATATTTGAATTCACAGTGGACACAATAAAGCAAAGATGAAACTTAGAGCGGTGGAGTGTGTCCAGGAAGACATATACTTAATTTGTGTCATGCACATTCAGGGGAATGTTCAACAGTATTCATGTAAACTGCACTGCTGTTGTGAGTCCCACTGTATAAGTTAAACAGTGCAAGAAACTCACACGTACCTTAGTAGGAAAACAGTTCAGAAAAGTAGAGCTCATTAAATTTCAAATTCTTTCTGTTTTGCCTTGCTTAGCTCTGTGTCGAGTTCCACTTTCAGTTTGAAGCTGAAATCCTGCGTGGCCACTTACTATCCTGTTGACCTAGTTGTGCTGCTGTGATGCCAATTAGGATGCAGTGAACGAACCTTGTTGAGCCCCCTGCAGTCCAGCAGGGCAGTCAGCTGGTGCAGACTGGCCTCCGAGGAGTTGAGCAAGTGCTGGATACCCAGTAGGTCTCTCTGTAGAGAGGTCAGCATACAGTATCACTGAAAAATACTTAAGCACTCCTTCTAATGCTGCTCCCATTTAATTTGAATCTGTTAAAGCATTAAAATCATAGCTTGACATTTGTGTGTGATACCTCAGCTGTAGGGAACAGAGGCACAGCGAACTGCAGCAGACCCTGAATCTGGATCTGCATGGTGGTCAGGGACCTCTGGAAGATGGTCAGAGGCTGCAAACATGGAAGTGTGTTTGAATGCACACCATCAAAAGAGCATGCAAATGAACAGTAAGCAATGATCTTAATGGAAGTCTCAAGGGAGGCATCATAATGAAAGAGTCAGCAAAGAAAGTAAAGGTTCTCAAGGCTGAGCTATTGTCAAATAACAACTGCCTTTTAGCAGGCTTCTTCAGCTTCCACAAGGT
The DNA here is from genome assembly GCF_021292245.1 of Micropterus dolomieu. Classification (NCBI taxonomy): domain Eukaryota; kingdom Metazoa; phylum Chordata; class Actinopteri; order Centrarchiformes; family Centrarchidae; genus Micropterus; species Micropterus dolomieu. The sequence goes on from NC_060163.1 coordinate 20,228,780, forward strand.
GAAAATACACTATATATTAGCCTATAGACTATTTCTTAGTGATTTCCTTTTAGTATATTTAAATATTAATAAATTAACAGCAACTGTTGGAGAGTTAGTCTTGAGAGCTCTTAAGAAAAAAGGACATTTGTCACAAAGTTAGCATGTATAAAGGAACATAGACTAGCATCTGAAAGACAAAACACAACCTGTAATATGACACACGGCCAAAAAAAGTAAGAGAAAATGATTCATTTGGTTGGACGAGGCAGTGGCATTATTGAATGATTTACTTGTCACTGTAACTACAAAAACAGTGAAGATGAGAAAAAAGGGTTTGAAGTTTCAGGGTTACTTAGCTAATGTCTGTAACAGATATATTAGTAGTAAAACCATAACTTTATGCCTTTTTAAAGTGTTTATCCCATCCTCCCACCATAAAGATAAAACCAGTGAAGCTGGAGTGCAGTAACAACTAGTCATGCTGTGGTTTGGTTCCTACCTGTTTGATAGGTCCTCAAAATTATATTTGTTTTCTAAAATTGCATAAAATATTTCATATTGTAAGACACATTTCACAAAGGAAGGTGACAAAAATGCATTACTGCCTTATGTCTTTGTAGGTCAGTGAACTAATACAAAATATCCTATCACTACATTTCAACATTCTGTCATTGTGGTCATGTACATTTATGTTCTCTCCAACAGGGGGCAAAATAAGCCTGCACATTTGGTTCGATGCAAGTGGATAATCACAGTCTACCTGAAAGACAGCACCTTCTGCCCCATGCTTCTTTTTCAATTAACATTCAAGCACAACCATAAATGAATTCATCTGTCACATCTCCAAAGTAAAATTGTATCTTCGCAGTCACCCAACCTAACAAGAGTAGTCTGGAAACCTCCTGGCCTGTGGCGCAATGTTAAATTGAAACAGGATATGGTCAATTACCTCAGCCATCCATAAATGAAATGGCTTTCCTTTGATCTAACATTTTTCTGGATCTGCATGACTGTCCATGGTCAAACTGCTCTCCGCTGCACAATCCAATGTCCTGATCAGATTTGCCTTTTTATTTTAGCTTGGGTGAGCTTGTTCTGAGCCAAGTAAAGTAAAAAAAAATAGGACAAAGAAAGTGGATAGAGGAGGACAGTTAGAAAAGGAGAAACGATGACGATGATAAGAATAGAAAAAGCTGTGGAAAGAAGCAGAATTGTTGCAGGAATGAGGCCCAGAACAACTAAATACAAGGGCACAGAGGGTAGAACGACAGGGCAGTGCTGCGGTTCAGGTTGAGAATACATGAGAGAGTGTGAGAGAGAGAGACATGAGAGAGAAAGAGAGGGAGAACTTGCATGTTTGCCAATCAGTGTGAATTCCTGTATCTGCCAGCTTGCTTGTGAACTTTGCACCTGTTGGGTATCTGTGTGACAGAGAAAAAGAGTGCTGACTTTGTTTACCAAGCGGGGTGATGGCTGTCTGCCCTCTGTTGCTCTGCTCTTGTTATCCTCAGGGCATGTCTACGAGAGTCAGATAATAAGATCTGAGCTCCGCTGGGCCTGAGCTCGCAGAAATTGACTTTACGACTGACCGAGGTCAACAGTGAAGTCAGAGATGTGACCCACAGTCTCTGCTTCTCTGAAGATGAACCTCAAAGAACCTTAGAAGAGGGAAAAGATTCACCAAATTGCTTGATCTAATCTGCAATTTTACAGTCTTTGTCTTAGCAGCATTGTAACATTTTGGTATGTTTTGGCTTGTTTGCTTGTTATATGCCAAAGAATGAAGAAATCCAGGAGAAAGAGAGAAAAATAATGGCGAAAGCCTGGGAGACAGTGCTGAATGCAATTTTGTAATGTTCTACCAGACTTTTGAGGTGACGTTAGGATGTAAATCAGACAGACATTTTAATTAGGCAATCATATAACACTGAAGTATGGATGATTTTGATTTATTTTTGTTTATGGAAAACAAAGGGGTCAAACAATGTGTATATTCCCCAAAGTAAGTAAGGTATTGTTTAGACTCAGATACCAGTCCCCATCCCTAGTTCTTTGTTTAGTTTATTTTGTTGGACTAAAAGAACTCAAATTTAAGTACACTGAGTCCAAACATACTGCAGTCAGCCTGTAAAATACTGACTGAAGTTTTTAATTGTATACTGCTAACTTCCCCAAAATTCTCAGATAATAACAAACACATGACCACAGTGTCCTCAGTGGCAGCTACGGCCCTGCTGATAGATGTCTACAAAATGATAATTCTTTTAACAAATGAATCCCTGTTCTAACCCCCACATGTCTTATGATCTGAAAAGCACCAAAAATGCTAGGTCATATCAGTCAACATTCAGCCAGAGCTCAGCAAAGCATCCTGTTTCCTACCTGCTGGAAAGGGTTGGAGAGAGTCTGGTTGCAGTAAAGGTAGTAATGAACAATATCTGAAAAACACACACAGGCAGAAGAAGCTCATTAAATGCATTTCCAGCCATAAACATTTTATACTTAAAGGTTCAATGTGTAAGATTTAGTGGCTGATGGATGAGGATCAAACACCTATACAAAAACAGTGCATGCCGTGATCTGAGAAACATTCGCTGTAGAATTCATTTGTTGAAGAGAGTAAAAAAAGTTATCTTGAGGTGGGATCAAACACTGAACCCTTCGGTTGTGAGTCCTGCACTTTACCAACTCAGCTAACCAAATAACATGTTCATACAGTTCAACCACCATCTACTGGTTGAAAATATTGCTCCGATGCGAAACTTACTTGCAGACCCCTGCTGTATATTATTAATACTTCTTCTAACGAACGTATTCAACATAGTGATGAGTGTCTGCACTGCCTGAATTCTACCAGAAGTAGAACAAGAACAAAGTAGAGATGAAACGCACTCTGTAGCACCGTTTGTCCATTTTCAGCTACTGTAGAAACATGACGATGTAACGTTGCGACAATGGAAGGGGGTGCCCGTGATTATGTAGATATAAATGGCTCATTCTAAGGTAATAAAAACATAATGGTTTATTACACCACTGAAAACATAGTTATGGATCCTACATTGCATTTCTGTCGATAGATCCTCAGAAATATTACACAGTGAACCTTGAGCTAAAGCTCAATTAGTGTCATGGATGATTACAGCTCCATTATTGCAACATTATTCATATTATGCCCACTGAAACTCACCAGCACCGATGATACCCTTTGTTTGGCTCATGATGTACTTGTCAGGGGACACACAGAAATCACTTGTGCCCTGAAATAAAACAGGAGACATGTAAAAGCAGTAAACAGAAAACAAAGACACAGCTGAAAAGACATAATGGTTGTTAAAATAAGGATGTTAAAAAAATTCATAAAGAACCAGTGAGAGAAGGAATGAATCAGAATGCCAAATCCAAAGTACCTGACATTAATAGTTCATTAACACTTAGAAAGTCTTTTTGACAAAGATGAATAATAATGATCAGCTCATCACATTTTGACACAGAAAGGAAAATAATGAGGACAGGCTTCTTTTATTATCCTTTTTAACATGTCTAGACAGAAATACTTCTCAATTCTGTCACTCACAACCACTTTTACTCCACCTCACAGTGCTAACAAGAAACCTGCCTTGGCAAAATAACAGAAGTGAGGAGTGGTGGTCTCGTCTGAACTGTGCTGTCTGAATGTTAAATGTCCCCCGGGCTCAAGACAAACACTGCATGTAGCTTAACCTCCTCTGGGGTGTACGCTAATGAGCCCCACGCACAGATGAAATAAAGCAAGCTGAGTTCCTCAGCACACCCAAGCTAGTTTGCTAGAAACAAGGGACACAAGGAGCTCTGCAATTCAGGAGCAACTTGTTACAATTCCTAAAGGGAAAACAGTGATTCTCTGAGAGAGTACTGACTACCCACTGTCTGTAATTAAGAGTTCTGTGAAGGGTTGCATTTATTATGCATTAATTAATTGAGTACTAAGGCACTAATCTAACTGTAGCCTACACACACACACACACACACACAGACACACACAATTCTCATGCAGACAAAAAACGTCCGTAGTCAGTCAAGCACAAAAATATCTGACATGCACACCTTTAAACACAGACTGCAGCCACACACAAATATCCTCAGAAAGACAAACAAATACAATGTCTACACACTAACACACCACACTGGCATGCAGGTCTGTTGTTCCTCTATGTGGTGGTTGTCTGACATCATTAGAGCACAGTACAAAACTCATTCTCATATAAAGTGGACCACAGCAGCCTGGCTGCAGTGGCAAACACATTAGCACAAGTTCAAAGGAGGTCGGTAAGTGTGAAGGAAACATTTCTGGGATTTTCAGACACTGTCCGATGTTGGTAGTATGTGAGGGCTCCGTGATGGCCAAGTGGCCGCCACTGCTGACATGTTCTCCCCGCTTACACACAAGTTCACCACAGGTGATCCACTTCCCCTCAACAGTCCAGAACCATTGAAGCCAGCAAACATGGAGTTGCACATATGTGAATGTGGATTTATTTCAGCTCTGCTATGGAATGATGACCTGTCCAGTGTTTGCTAAAGTCTGCAGCTGCTGAAAGACCTAAAAAAATGATTAAATGAAAAAGAAAATGGATGACTGGTGTGTATATTATATATCCTGTCAAGAGTTAAACCGCTAAAAACAGGAAAGTCATAAGAAATCTGAGCTTGAACTAAAGCGAAATCTTTCACAATGATTGAGAACAGATTTATGTTGTCTTACACAGTACTAGGTCTGACTGAGTCCATTATTCAATTATTCAGTTGGAAGAAAATTAACTGTAATTATCATAATGGCTTAAGCATTTAAGTAATTTATCGAGCAAAAGTGCCAAAAATCCACTGGTTCCAGCTTCTCAAATGTGATGATTTGCTGCTTTTCTCTGCTTTATATAAATGTAAAATGGTTTATCTTTGGGTTTTAGAAGTTAGACAAAAAAAGCAATTTTGAAGACATCACCCAAACTTTTATGTTTTAGTATAATCATTAATGGCTAGAACTGTGTATTTTGCTATTCAGAGCAATGCAGACTAGATTGAGTCATGGAGTAGTACATCCACACGCACACACACATGCAGTGTCTGTTTAACCTTCACGTAAGCAGGTTACACGCACTCCTGTATGGCAACTTTTTGCCCAAGTGCAGAAAAATCCCCACATACACAAAAGAACACGCATGCACAAGCCTGTACCACCTGCATTAACACATAACTGAGAGGTCACACATACATGGGAACACACACATTTATTCACACACAGAAATTATGTTTGAAGGAGGCCAGTGCAGATTGTTCATGTCATTGCTTTGCTTGTGGCCATTTGTATCCCTGCCTGAGCAATTATCAGACCTTTTTTAAGCGGTGGTGATGTTTGCTCTCAAGCTAAGAAAAAGCCCAGTGGTCGTCAACCACACAGTCCAGTCAGGGTCAGCCTCAGCCAGACACCACGTAACAGACAGGTTACATAACAGGCGGACATAAATACCATGATATTAGAACACACATTGAGAGGACAAATTGTAAGAATGATTTCTTTGACTTTAAGGCAATTTCTATAAAGCCAGGTGCTTCATCAAATGGAAATACAGAGCAAAGGGGGAGTTGAAGAGGGATTTTAAAGCCACTAACTTTGGTCGAAAGTAAAAATCTTGACAACTATGGGCCAGATTGCGATAAAATTTGATACGGATATTTACGGTCTTTGATAAACCCCTGACTATTTTTTGTAAAGCTAGGTAGGTCACAGTTTCCCCCTGACCAACACTTGAATGATGGATCGTTATAGTTATGGTGACCTAAATCTAAAGGACCATGAAATGCATTGGTTGCTGCCTGGCAGGTCATGTTCCCCAGAAAAGGAACCTTTTTTGATTTAGCTGATCCCATTGCGTTTTGTATAACATGATCCTTACCAGGGTACCCCGGGATTCTCAAAATTAAATTTAAGACTTCTAAAGACCTTTTTAATACCACCTAGGATGAAATTTAATACCAACTTCACGGCTGGATAATGGAAAATCTGTATGAATTTTAAGCCTGAGAAAATTACGTGAGTTATGTGAATTTAATAAAATATTTTATTATAATACATTCATATTTAACACACTATAGCTTTTTGGGGTGTGTTTGTACTTTGATAAGATAAAATGAATCTAGGACGTCACTTTGTGATTACGGGGGGGGGGATTGTTGGGAAGTAAATGAAACACATGAAAATGTGTAGAGCTGTAGACTAAGTGCCACAGTTGTTTCCGTGAATATTCAGCTTATTGATGGTTGTGACGGCCAAAATCATCAGCATTGCTGCATTTCTCCTGTAGAAAATAAACGAAGCGTCATCACCACCTTCAATTTAACTGAAAACACATTACTGCGTAAAGTCAGTGGTGAGATGACGTCCCTCACCAACTCACTGACAAAGTTTATGCCTGCGCTGTCCAACCCCATCTTATTAACTGCGCGTCGTCAAATAATTCAGAAATTCTTCCTCTCCTGAAATATTTGCGCATGTCTCTGTCTCCACAGTGCCATCACAAGCCCCTACTGGTAGCTCGTAACCACTTGTGAGACCTCTGGAGCTGTCTTAAATAACTGAGTAAGAGTAATTCTTAGCTTTAAGAAATTTGATAACTTCCTTTTATTCTTAAGTTTAAAAGCAGGAGTAAATTTCATGAATTCTCAGCACTTAAGACTAAAATGGCACTTTGAGAAGCTCGATAAATACCAGATACCCAGAGCTCTTGCACCGTGAACACTCCACAGTCCGGAGCGTAAAGCTAAACACAGACGTAAACAGGAACGTTAACTATACTGCGGTATAACATCAGAGTCACACCAAATGGAATATATTATGAAATCTCACACACATACGAAGTATTTATTTATGAAGTTACGGCATTAATTTAATCCTACAAAAGGGCAAGAAAAAATTTAAGACCTTGGTAAACGAAATGTACTTGTAAATGAAATTTAATACTTTTAAGGAATATGAAATTTACGACTTTTTTAATACTTTTAAGACCCCGCAGTACCCTGCTTACACCTACATTTCCACTTGCACGCAACATCCTGTATATCATAATGTAGCATGCGAATTAAACTGTGAATTATCTGTCTGTTGTTTGTTGATAAGTTCCCTATTGTGCAGCGTATTGAACATTGCATGTTTTCTGGGTTTTTGGACCGTAAGTCTTGGTTTTCCTGTGTGTCATGGCATTGGTATCACAAGGAATCCACTAGGGATTTCAACCATCGATCAACTTCTAAAGGATACATGTAACTGGTAGATGAAAAAGGAAGATGAAACCAGAGACTAATGTGTTGTTACGGATCACACCTCCGTCTGCTTTCCACCCGGTGCTCATTATCGCCAACTTAAATTCACACATGTTAACAATCCTGCAGCCCCAAGTCAAAACACAACCTCCAACAACAGACCTGAGAAAAAATAGCACACATGCCTCAGGCAGGTGAGTCAAACACCAGCACTCATCCATTTGATATTCATCCTTTCAAATGTATCTCTCTATTTTCGCATATCACTCTAATTCTTACCCTCTAGGTCATTCAAACATTTGTGTGGAATTAAATTTTTTTTGGCTGTGACCATAATAGAGCAAAGCACTGAAATGATTCACCTATTCAGCATGATAGGCTTGAAAAGCTGCAATTGGATTATTGCCGTCATAATCCTTGACTTTTAATTAAGTTATTCAGGTTTGTATAATGATGCTGACATGGAGTGTGTTTGGGATTTTGCTCTTTTGTCAGTCTATTTTTAGCATTGTGCTGTCTGACAGGAGAGATCAAAAGCATATGAGGTGACAGACAGACAAACCAAGATCAGAGGAATTTGAGACTGGGCAGTGAGAATGTTTTAAAGCCTTTTTAGATTACACAGCATCACTGTAAGGGCTCTTTCTAGCTAACACACATTTTTCTGAGAATAATTTAAACTTAGGTAAGAGAGACTAGAAAGTGCCTTGATTAGAAGCTATCCAACTAATACATGCAATACCTTCGGATGAAAAGTCTTGATGCAAATGCAACAAATTGCAGCTGCATCCTATGTTAACAAAAACAAATTGTGATGTGATTGCTCTGACAATCGTTTCCCATCCTTTTTGTAATAGCACACTGCAGATTTTTAAAATGTATTCATTCACATACAGATATATACACATCATGTATGTACAATCGTCTCGTCTCCCTTACCCGTACACATTGAAAGACATTTTTCAAGTGCAGTGTGTGCGTAAATAAAGCTATTTATCATCACTGTCTGGCACGACAAGAAATGACTGCAGAGCAGTTTATGCAAGTTTCATATTGGGGTAAGCCAGTCAGTCAGGGCTGAGAAAGCGAAGCAGCTTACCACAGCAGTGGCCAGGTCAGCTCCCAGAGAACTCCAGCTCAGGACCAGCGTAAGCACTCCAAACACCATCATCCTGCAGGGACACAGAGCAACAGCAAGGTCACTGTGCAATTCAGTACAATAATCACTGAATCAAATGCAGTTTAACTGAAGCCTTAGCAGCCAGGATGTGATGGCTTGGTAAAGCTCGCCATTTATCCAAATAAAGTAAATCATTAATTGAAACACAATAATTAATGATTTACATCACTTGTCCCACTTTGCAGTAATCTTCCAATAATTTGAACTGATTATAAGATGGAGACTATTTCTGTCTTAAATCTAGGGTTTGTCATTTAAACCTGCAATATTTGGTGGTGTAACGGAAACCAGCGAGGATGTGCAGTGAGTAAACCTTACTCCCAGACACTGGCGACTGACGCTATGCCTGTGGGTTTCAGCTTCCTCGTCAGCGTGTCTGCCTCCCGCACTCGAGGTCGCTGGTTTGAGTCAGGACCGTGCAGTAGCACCTCAGGGGCCCATTAAAGTGGCAGCCGAAAGATTATTAACACTGACATTTCATCACAAGTTGATAAGGTGAACTTCATCAAACAGATGCTTAAAGTATTTGCATATACGCAACTACATTAGCATTCATTTGATTTGGTGATTTGTTTGTGTCAATCTAATGAAAGTAATATTTCCTCTACACCAATATAAAATATCTGCCATTTTAGCTGCTAAATGCTCCACTATGTTCACGAGCTAGGCACTAACTTTGTCAGCCTGGTGTTTTGTGATGGGTATGTTCTTCTTTTTAAGCTTTTTTGCTGAAAAAAGCCACCTGCTCCTCCCGAAAAAGATACTTGGTGAGTGAACCAAAACACTACATTACAGTACAGTACACTACAAACCTCCGTAGAGCAGAGTTGGGTGATATTTCTCTGGGGGTTCATCAACAAGGAATTTTATAAGAAAAGCATTTATTACAGCTGCTTTAAGTTGATATTTTCATAAGACATGAGGAAGAAATGACATAGTTTAAGATGTAGGACAAAACCTCTCTGGATATATAGATATATAGATGACAAATGTGAGGACAACCTCAAAACTAAAGCAAAAAAGTGTAATTTTGTTAATATAGTTATCAGCATCCTACAGGGAGTACAGTGACGCAAATGGAGTTCTTTTCATAACAGCCTCTGCTATTGAAAGGAAACAGTGTGAGCCCCGAGAGACAGGAGTGGTGATCTCATTGGCCTGTCATCAGCATAAAAAATCAGAGGTCATGTTCATTTCTGTGGGAGTTGATTCTGCAGCCTTAACATACAGCTGCAGTGTCGTGGCTTTATGAATCGAGGAGCGGTGATCAGAGAATAAACGCTCCGCTGGCCTACTTTCGATTACAGCCCCCTGGGTGGATGGCTGCTTCCTGCACCCATGAGGACTAAAAAATGTGGTTTTGGTTTACAGTGGGCCCCCTGCTTAATGATCTCATAGTATCAGAAAGTGACATCAGAGACATGTGACAACAAAGGGAATGAGATGGGAAGATAAGGGTGAACATTTCTACATGCAGGGGAGCAGTGATGTGTCTGTCTTTGTGTGTACAATATGTTAGAAAAAGATCAATATCCATTAAAAGATGAACACTGGTCCTTTCATAGATCTGCTTATGTTAGGTGAAATAATATCCTGAAAATCCAATAAGCTCCTGTTAATTTGCCCACAAAAGCACAATCACGGTATTCCCCGTACAACATGTTACCAGGGCTTAAATATTTTTTGGGTATGCATGTCCTGTCTGTCTTTCAACACTCTCCAGCTCCCTGGCTAATCAAATTCCCAATGTGCAGAGAAGATACTAGGCTTCCAACATTGAACTTACAAGCCACCACATGTCCTTAATCATTCTTACTTTATCTTTTTTTCCAGTTCTTTGCTCTCTCTATTCCCTCACACTCTCTCCCTTATATTTTCTCTGCTTCTGCCTCATTTTTTAAATCAGTTTTTCACTCTTGTAGTCTATCACCATCCTTCTCTCAGATACAGAGCCCTCACAAGCCCCGACACTTAACTAGGAAACAGATAGGAATAAGGGCATGGCTTCACAAAGTCCTCATCTTGATTTAAAATCGAAAAGCAGAACAGATGCAAAAGTGGTTCGAATGTATTAGTGGTTTAACAGGGTAATGTCTGCATGTACTTGCATAGTTACATGGAAAGTATCTCAGTATCTTTTCTGAGAACAATACACAAGCACCCTGAATGTGTCTGTATCGTTTTTACTAATTGTGTGTTTACCACTTGCTTAGCTTAGGCTGTGATGAGGGGCACAATCACACATTAGTTTGTTATAAAAGGTCATAAGCCAAAAACGTTGGGAACCACTGGCCTATGTGTCTGCCAGACAATGCTTATTTTACAATTTGTTGTTGTTTGGTGTGTGATACCGGACTGCGAGAGCTTCTTTAACTATGACACTGGGTGACAGGGCACATGAGAGAAATGCTCTCTGATTGCCTCCTCAGTGCCTGTAGGTCACATCCAAACCAAGCGAGACTGTATTCAGTTTTGTGCTCTGGTGGGCAAAGGGGATTCAATAAGCTACATAGTATAGCACAAAATCGTGTGCAAACCTGACGCAAAGCACATCAAGTGAAAAAGTCATAGAGGCCGATGAGCAGGGCAGATGATGCAAGTAAATGCACTCACCAAGGGTGATGTCAAGTCACTCTGAGTTAAATCAGTGTGGGAAATGGATTTTTTCATTAACTGACAAAAATTTAATACTTTACTGTAAACAGCTGTTATATTCAATCTGTACAACGGATATGGAAAGTGATGGCTTGCACTATTATACAAACTACAAACTGTATGTGTCAATTAAAACCAAAATGAAAGTGATGCAGGAGGCATGGGAACACACTGCCAACACCAATTAGCTTGTCATAATAATCACATCATTCTCTCAAGTTCTAAATTTGGCTTCTGCTTTGTGATTGCCAACTTAGAGACTAACTTAGAATGCATCTCATTATATTGTTTTTTATGTGTCTTGAGCAAACAACTTTCTCACAGATTGAGACTTGCAGAATGTCTCAGCTATCAAGATAACACTGGAAACATGGACTTTACTAAATAAATTAGTGTTTTGTGTGTTGACCATATATTGATTATATGTACAGAAGAAATTGTGCTTCACTCCAGAGTGCTGTGCAATCTCTCTTTAAAGTTTGAAGAGCTGAGGTTTTATATAAATCTGCCTATTATGTTCTTTCATCTGGGTTTTCAGCTCTTGGACTGTGGCCCTACTGCTTCTGCTGATGTAATGAATATTAAAGAAACTGGGTCATCACCATAAATATGGATTCTACACTTAATATCCTATGTTGAATAAATATATATATATATATATATATATATATATATATATATATATATATATATATATATATATATATATATATACACACACACACACACACACACATACATACATACATACACACACACATATAATATATATATATATGCACATATACACACACAGAATTAAAAAGGCCCAAATACACATCCCTGTGGTACACCATAAATACATGGGTCTAGGTTAAACAGGACAATTTTGAAATGAAAAGGTAGTGTCGAGACAGGATTCAAAGCATGTCATTGTAATGAAGTTTAATCAAGTGTCATGTTTAATTTTGAACAAATTAACAATTTTTTATGTATATATATATATATATATATATATATATATATATCTGACAGTGTGCTGGTATTATCTTTACAGAATTCTTCCGGAATCTCCCCAGTGGCAATGGGTAAATTAAACACACAATGTTAAGGATTTCACACTGTGACAGCAGAAATGGCTCTCAAAAACCTGGGTCAACCCTGTCCCATAGAAATCAAGTTTATATATTAATTTGTAGGGCATCATAATTGTTGATTGGATTATATTCATTGGGAACTAAGAAGTGCTTTGTTTTTGCACCATGTAAAACTGTAGGGGAAATGCAGGGTTGGATGATGGGCATATAATTGCATGAAAGACTTTTTGCATTTTGTGTCTCGTGTAATACAGTTTAGGCAACCAACATACTTTGCTTAAGGGTATAGAAGGATCGGTTGAATGTTAATAAAGTAAAGCTTCAAGTCACAGTTGACTTTTTCAATATTTAACCAAGTCCACAATTACATGAACATAGAAAAGTTTTGATCATGCCATGTCATGTAGGAAGACAAATTAAATTTGTTGAATGAACATTTGGCAGATATGTTCCTCGGTGTGATTCTGTGTAGACTAATAGTCTTCTTGACTTTTATCTTTATCAGGTCATTAACCTGGTTTCATACTAAAATAACCTCCTTGCATAAATTACAATACTAAATTACAATAAATTAAAAGCAGATATTTGATCAGCACAGGTGGAAAACTAGTTGCTGACCTCAGCTTCCATTTTGAAATGGGCTTCTGCTGTGTTTTTATTGTGACATTTTAAGGTTCAGTTCAACAGATTCTGTGTTACATACTCAGCTTTTGAGATGTCAATTTCTGAGATTTCCGCCACCACCCCAATACAGTGGAGGGGCATCAGAATTTGTTTAAGCATAATAAAAAATACAATTGAAAAAATTCAGCAGCAACATGCCCACCAAAAACAGACCTAAAAGAAATCTGCTGACAGTGAGGTCTATGGATGTTTCTCCCTCTCTCACATGTGGGCGTATGTTCTTGTCTAAGCTGTTTCTGTGTGCCAGGCTAACACCGAGCCAGCCAGTTAAAGCACCAGGAAAAGTCGGTAAGCGCCAAGAGGCTAATCTTCTCTCGAAAGCCTCCAACCACTTCCATTCTACTGGAAGAGAGCATGCCTTGGGAGGGCAGACACTCTTGACACTGACTCATCGTGTTTGTGCACAGGGGTGGGAAGCTGAAGTGGGGGTGGGTTTGTGGTTAGTAGGGCAAGTTTAGTGCAGCTCACACTCTGAACTGACTGATTGAGAGAGACAGAGTGACGCTCGGATGGATGAATGGGAGCCTGGGTGGATTTCATGCCCTGTGAAAGCTCCTTTACACTTGGAAAAAAATCACACAGATACTGTGAGGACATTAAATTAAAGCACTGCATATGAATATACACTGTACATACCGTGCAGTATGTATAAACGCCTGCAATATCATCTTTCTGTGTAAAATGTATTTTGATGTGTGAGTGTGTTTTTATGGCATAAATCTGTCACACAAACATCATGTTTTCATTGAAATTTATTTCAGCACTTCCTGCCTCCTTCTGGCCAAAAAAACAAACAAAAAACAAAATACAGGTGCTGGTCATATAATTAGAATATCATCAAAAAGTTGATTTATTTCAGTAATTCCATTCAAAAAGTGAAACTTGGATATTATATTCATTCATTACACACAGACTGATATATTTCAAATGTTTATTTCATTTAATTGTGATGATTAAAACTGACAACTAATGAAAATCCCAAATTCAGTATCTCCAAAAATTAGAATGTTACTTAAGACCAATACAAAAAAAGGATTTTTAGAAATGTTGGCCAACTGAAAAGTATGAACATGAAAAGTATGAGCATGTACAGCACTCAATACTTAGTTGGGGCTCCTTTTGCCTGAATTACTGCAGCAATGCGGCGTGGCATGGAGTCGATCAGTCTGTGGCACTGCTCAGGTGTTATGAGAGCCCAGGTTGCTCTGATAGTGGCCTTCAGCTCTTCTGCATTGTTGGGTCTGGCATATCGCATCTTCCGCTTCACAATACCCCATAGATTTTCTATAGGGTTAAGGTCAGGGGAGGTTGCTGGCCAATTAAGAACAGGGATACCATGGTCCTTAAACCAGGTCCTGGTAGCTTTGGCACTGTGTGCAGGTGCCAAGTCCTGTTGGAAAATGAAATCTGCAGCAGAAAGCATGAAGTGCTCTAAAACTTCCTGGTAGACGGCTGCGTTGACCTTGGACCTCAGAAAACACAGTGGACCAACACCAGCAGATGACATGGCACCCCAAACCATCACTGACTGTGGAATCTTTACACTGGACTTCAAGCAACGTGGATTCTGTGCCTCTCCTCTCTTCCTCCAGACTCTGGGACCTTGATTTCCAAAGGAAATGCAAAATTTACTTTCATCAGAGAACATAACTTTGGACCACTCAGCAGCAGTCCAGTCCTTTTTGTCT
>NC_060163.1:20243437-20259994 GCF_021292245.1 Micropterus dolomieu
TCGGCAGTCATTGATCTCAAGTAGCCATGATCAGACGATATGAAAATAGAGACGATCGCCCAACCCTACTGAATACCCTGAAGAGTCCTTGTGAAAACTGTTGACAGCAAGGTCAGTGAATTAGCCACAGCCCAACCTGTTGTTTTTTCAGTTAAGACACACTGCTGTTTTTCAATTGTAATTTTTCAGTACTTCTTAAAACATCAGCACATAAATCTGCAACTCTTAAAACAAGATAGTGGGGTTAAAGCTGCAGTAGGGAATTCTATTAAAAATAATAAAAATAACTTCCTTTTGCTGAAACGGTCATTGGCTCCTCCTACTGCTCCTAATGCCAGACGAAACAAAAGTTTTTCTCCACATGGTGCTTTGGGCCCATTATGTTCTATGCCATGGCGCTCGTATCACCGAATCACAAAAACATATGACGAGAAACAGTGGGGAATAACTTTTGTGCGGGGGCAGTGGTGTAGGCTACTTGCCTCTCATCCAGCTGCCTCTAAAGCCTGGGCTGCAAAGCTTTGAAGGGTTGTCCTTAAGAAGACAAGTCGTGGTGAGACGGACCGAGATCCTGGCGAGGCTCTAACTGGGAGCAGGCTGTGGCTTCACAGGGCAACCAGTTCCTGCTTGTGGGTTTGGTGGGACGGGCTTAGACTTGTTCTCCCTGCTTTCAGTTTGTATGATAAGGTAGGCTTATTGCTTGCTGGCTCTAGATTCATTTAGCTTACAGACACAAGAATTGTATCTTCTCATGTAACTCTGAGCAGCAAAGCAAATAAGTATATTACCCAAATTCGCATAACTATTCCTTATAGTTGTTTTGATTTGGGTAAACCAACCCTTTGAAGGTGATGTTGAAAGCCTACTAAACAACTTTAAAACCGCTTTATCTACAGTGCCGTCAATGCCTCTCCGGCTATGATGAGTTTTGAATGATGAGACCTTGGAGAGACCTTGAAGAAAACATTTTTTTCAAATCATTTCTTAGCATGCTGCCTCCCTCACTTCATTCCTTTCCAAACCACTTTCCCTCAAACTTCATACCCGCAGTCTATAAAAGGGAGCAGAAAATCTGAATCATAGTGCTGCTGGTTTTGGAGCCTGGGGTTCAGATAAACAGTGAAACAATAGCCTGGCCTAGAAAGTTGTCACTGGAGATAAACATAGCGGGAGAGTGAGATATGGTATGCCCCGGCAGGACAGGCTTCTACTCTGTGTGTGTGTGATTTGTGGTTGAAGGGATGGGCCACTACAGAGTGTCTCCATCTGGAAACACTCTGTTTTTGTCTGCTGTTTTAACTGGGGATGTGTAGGTTGTCTAAATAGTCACATAACACAAAGAGTCAGATAGGCACACACAAACACACATTCATACGCACACAAAGACCCACATGTACGCACAGAAACATACTGTACACACAGATAGATTTTGTTTCACTTTGTCGACTGGAAGACCTACAGAACAGGGCAACTCGGCTCTTAAAATAGAACCTCTGAAAAGAGTCAGGAGAGCCTCAGGAGATGAGACATCCGCAGATAAGAGACAAGAAAAGAGGGAACGGAGAGGAAGATGGAACGGCAAGACAGTCAGGTCCATTTTGCCTGGAAGCTCAGGAGGAGATCCGTTATGCTGGCTTCTGAGACGCAGAGTGCTTGGCTAAAGAGAGGCTGGGGGTAGATCATTTGTGTCTGAGCGGTATGTGAGCTTGTGTAGGCTATATGTGTGATTGTGAGGTCTGTCTACTGGCATGCTGGAAGGAAATAGCCAGGGTCAGGATGTTAGGCAGTAAAGTGGCTAAGTGGTCATCTGGTCATCTTCTGTGAAATGAATTTCAGTCTCTCATACACATTCACAGAAAGTACCTTACACAGTGTGCACACACACTGCAGTGCAGAGGCCTGGACACAGATATGCATACATTATGTATTCATTTATAGACTAATCCAAACCACCTTTACCGCAGTGGTGTCTCATTGTAAAGCTGTGTGACCTTGCTGTATGTAGAGGATTACATTTTTTACTGCTTTTGTAGCATTTAAAATGTTGAAATATATTGAAACACTGGGCTGTGCTGTAGTCAGCTGCCCCCACATTAGTGGCCGACTTCGAGTGTAGGAAAAATGGAATGCGAAATCTACAAGCCTGAGCTCCATGAAATCTTCATGGATTTCATTTGATCTCAATGAAATCCTAATGCACTCTCTGAATCCAGACAGTCGTTAGAAGTGTCCTTATTGGAAGGCGGATCATTTTAATTTTTATTTATTTATGTAATTCACCTGATCATTGTAGCAAAGTAAGACTGAAAACTAAAGCGCAATTTATACTTTTGCGTGAAATCGACGGCGTAGCCTCTGCATAGCCCCCTACCCTAGGGCGTAGCCTGACGTGCACCTCCTCAAAAACTACACGTTGAGTTGACCGTAAGCTCTGTGATTGGTCGGCTGGGAAGCCTCGCAATGCCTCCAAGCCGACAGGAAGTGCCTGTTCTTTGAAGTAACTTTTACTAGCGGTCAAAACGGCGGCTGTAACACGGTGGAAAAATATATTTGACCGTCACGACCCGAGCGAAATGACTTGTTGCATTATCAGAATGTGACCTATTTGGTCGATAACATTTGAAAAGGCTATACCAGCCGCACGTTTACAATTTTACCCCCATTCACGTTAGCGGAGGGCTAAACCGGAAGTTAGCCTGCTCGGCCGGCAAAAGTCAATACAGTGGACGCTGTAGCGCTACTGCCGACTAGCATTTGGGGGTGTAATTGCAGATTGAAGGACACACGGACGCACAAGTATAAATGCATGGCTACGTGAGTAGCTACGCAGTAGGCTACGCACGTAGACCCTACACAGGAGTATAAATCAGGCTTAATACTGACTTTGATTGCATATTAAACGGTATTTTCACATCTATTCTCTAGAGGTCTGTCAAAACTAGTAATGTTAACATTTTTCACAAGAGTTGTCAACTAATATCAGACTAGGTGTTTTAAAACTGACAAACATGCACTTTCACATTGACTACCTTCATCCATCAGAATGGGTGATTGCTTTAGATGTCAATGAAACTGTGTTGTGTTCAAATGTGCCACCACAGTAATGGTGACAGCGCTACAGAGAGCGACACATGATTAAGGCGATGAAGTAGTTTGGACTGGTGAGTAGACAAGCACTTACCACCTATGCCTGTCATGCATCCTGACACATTAGGCACGTATGCATTATACTCTGGCAATAGCACACAAACAACATATAATATGCTGTCACAATATCTACAATGTAAACTCTCACACATTCGCTCAGACACACACAAAATCACAGAGAGTAATCCTACAACTGGTGTGTAGCTGTAATAACTTTGCTGACAGTAATAGCTGTTCTTGCTCCCTGTGCAGCGGGGTTAAATCTGAGGCTTAAACTAACACAATGGTTCTCAGCAGAACCGCTAAACCTTGAGCCTCCATCTTACACAAAACACACACAGACCGCTCGCATCTTCACACAGTTAGTCAGCCAGCCCTTGCCACAGTCCATTAAATAGGTATTGATATTGCTTTACTATACAACCCTCACCTAGCCCATTAGCATGTTTTCCACATCACCCCCTCTCATGGACTTTGGTTCCGATCTGGGTCCTTCCATCCACCTTGATCAGAGACCCTGACCTTTCCCTACCCAACTGGAGAGGAGACACATCATTTATATATTTATTTATCTCTCTTTTATGTCAGTTATCTGTAGGTAACAGATGAGAGATGATTCATTTAAGCACCAGACCCTCTAAACACCAACTAATAACATATACTCTTTTTTTTCCTCCCTCCCAGCATGATTAATTCTTTTTAATGGACAATGACTTCACAGCTTCACAACGGACAGCATGTAATTTATTGTAAATGTTATGGACATTATTTGTGTGACCAGGCCATTACAATTATTATCATTGTTATTATTTTGATTAGGCCTGTGAAGGGAGCTCCAGCTGGCAACTATTGATCTACGCCTTGTGTCAACGACCATGTTTCACAGTGGGAAGACATGTTCCGCGACACGTTGTCTTATTACATTACTGTTGTCCTTGGCAGACAGACTTGCTCTCACTTTTTTCATAGCCTACTCTTTTCCCTGTCTATACTGTGTTCTTGCACCTTACACCTTGAAATGCAGGGATAAAGCTAACAGTATTTTCTTTCTTTCTTTCTTTCTTTCTTTCTTTCTTTTGTGTAAGTGTGGGTGCCTGAGTGTCCTGTCTCAGCATAATTGGAAGGTCAGTTTGGTATAATTGTGGACTTTTAAACATAGGGAGATTAGTTCTGCTGTGTGGCCGTGATGTTTAATTTAGCAGAATTGATGAGAATTTCTCTTACACTGAGACAAGCTGAGCTAAGACAGTGCAATCGTGAGCTATGGGGTTATCTCTCAGAAATCAGTGCATCAGTGTTTTTTTAAGAGATATTGTACAATTATGGTATTTGAACATATGAGTGTATGAATATTCAGTATATACAGTGTAGAGCCTGATATGCTGATATTTTCGTCCGCTATAAGAGACGGATCTGTTGGTCATGTAATGAGTGTTGTTGTTTCATAGTTTGTCCGTCAGAGGGCACTCTGCAACTCCCCTGTTGGGAACACAATGCCACAAATCCACCACAGAACGCCGCAATCAGGTTAAATAATCAGTTGGACTTTTGTAGTACTATTTTTAACAATAAAAAAGGTTTATGTTTATAAATATCAGATAATATATCAGATTATTGGATTACAAAAATCCCCAAATATCAAAGTTGTTATTGGTCTATATATATATATGTATATATAATGTGTGTATATATAATGTGTGTGTATATGTGTGTATATATATATATACCGTTCTTTCTCAAACAGAGAATGGGGGTGTGGTTAATAGTTGGATGTAATACATTACCATGACAACCAAAAACTGACCAGGTGGAGTGTTCACTAACGATTTGCTGTGTTAACATCATTACACTGTAAAGTTTAGTACACTTTACTGTCTGGCAGGAGTAGCTATTACTTACCCATGATAGAAACTAATGTGCGCCTATCAGCTGTCAATCATACAGTCGATGGTCCTGTCACGCACTGCACATGATAACTCCCACTACTTTTTATGGTGCACTTACTTTACCGGGTCTATTACTCTGTTGAACTGTACGTAAAGACTTATAATACCATTGCCTTCTTCGATGCATTGGTAAAACAGCAGTCATTAATGCTTGCATGTTGCAGACTGTATATAACGGTGGCAGATGTCATCTGTCCTCCAACATCGCACGCACAAATGCCTTAATGAGAATGAACTAAACCAAGAGGAGGAAACTAAAAAATAAAATGAAGACCCTCTGTTAGCCAACTTTCAGCAATAACTATGCTAGCTAAACTATCGGTTTGATGCTCTGACTTAACGAGGCGTGACGGTGTGACAGTTTTTTAACGAGGCATGACAGTGCGCCTGCGTAAGCTTGGAGAATGAATGACTAATGGAATTACTATAGTTATACGTCACAACCCCGTTTTAACCACTAAGCAACTTTTGTAACTTTGAGCAAAAAATTAAGCTATTTGGCGAACTATGTGGGTAATCAACAAGGAAGGAAATGACTCACTAGAAATGTCAAAATACACTGGAGGGAGACTTTAAAAACTTAATTTTCTACATTCTGGTGAATTTCTTTGCACCAATTTATTGAGGAAATGTCTCAGGTGACAATTCAAAATAAGAATATAGTGGAATATAATGCAGTAAGGCTGTCAGATATGTTTCTCCTGTAGATCAACTTTTCTCATTTAATTTAATCCCAGCTGAGTTTACATACATGCAGGCATGCCAGAAGTAGACTAAAGTCTTAATGTGAATATGGAACCTTTTCATCCCAATGATAAATTAGCTTAATTAATGTGAATTCAATGAAGAATTATTTATTGACAAAATGTTCAATGGCGGGGTCTGGGGGTCCTCTCCCTTTAGAGGAAATGAAGCATTCTGGAGCAGAGAGACAGTCAAACAGAGCAAAGTGTCTCTGAGCGAGTGGGAGAGAGACAGCAGGACACAGAGCGACAGGTGTCTGCGTTGCGGTGTGTCATGATATTCTCTTACTACTTTGCAGCGACTGTTAACTGTTTGTGTAGCTAGACACTGACTGACAACATTTATATTTAATTGTATTTATTACAATTTTGCCAGGGACAATTCAGAAGTCGCGGATAAGCCCTGAAGCTGTGAGCATCTCTCTCTCTCTCCCTCTCTCTCTCTCTCTCTCTCTCTCTCTCTCTCTCTCCCTCCTCATTCTAATCGCAGGTGGGTAACCGAGTAATGGTAAAGAAAATATAGCAATATTATTGCTAGTAGCCTCCGCTCTTTGAAGACCTGCGAGAAAGGTTTTGTCATGAAGATTATTGCATATTAACATGGAAAATATTTTTGTTGCTGTTGTTGAGTTACATTTGGGGCTACAGTCAAAACATCCGGGGAAAAAGCCTCGGAAAAATTACCTGGCGACGCCGATGGTTTGTGGTACCTTGCAAAAATATTAAAACATCTTTGAGTTTAACATAATAGCTTATTTTGCTCATTGCTAGAACAGTAAAATCTTTCATTTTCTATCCAGTCACCTCTGCAAAGCTCTCACCTCCAGAGCCCTGGTGCCCTTTTCTTTCTATCTGACACTTACACAACCTTGCTCCTAGTCTTTACATCTCTCCTCAGGATAAAACATTGGTTTCTTTGACATGTAGAATGCAATGCAAAGTTAAAAGAACACACAAGGAGGTATAGAAGGGCTGAATTGCTCCAATTGAAGAGCCCCAGCCGTGGATGTCAACTTTCTCCATTCTTTGTGTGCATCAGAGGAGTTTGACCTTTTCTGCTTCTGCTAAATTTATCACATCTGAATACAATGCCTCCAATTGAGTGTTGACTGGCTGAGGCAAGATCAAAAAGTGATCTGCACCTAACTCAGATGGAACTTGGTGAACATTGCTGTGTTGTGAAACATACAGTTTTCTGAGGTTAAAAAGTATTTGAGACTAAAGTTGTGAGGGATAGAGGAGGCAGTAGATGCAGTGGACAGAGTGTTTATTTTTGAACAGTGATCCTTTGATCTAGGAAAAACATAAATATTGATCTTCTTCCCAGTCCCAGTCCAGAGGAGATCATGGAGGTCAATATCATCTTTGAACTGTGAGCAGTGCTAGCTCAGGCCTCTAGGGGGCCCCAGGCAAGATTTTACTCTTAACTCCTCCTCAAAATCACATGTTTCATGTTTGAGTTAAGTGATGCATGTTGCCTTGGACTATTACAGAGCAATATTTATTATTTCTTTGTAACACATAATTCCAAATTTCCAAAAGCCTTATGTGCTTTAATTTCTTATTCTCCAAACTGAAATGGGAGGAAGAACATCTATTTCTTTTTTTTTTTAACATTTTTACATTGTTCTCAAATTTCAAGCCTCTTATCAACAATGGAGAGTCTGTATTATCATCTGCCATCTGCTAGAGATTCATAGTCTGTGGACTATAAACTGTTACCCAAGATGAGGGATTACTGTGAAATCATTTTTTTTTTTTGTGGTATGCCAGTGTCGTACGGTGTGATGTTTTGCTTGGTTTATTGAGCTAAAAGCTGCTTGGAATGGGTTTGCATCAGCCAGTGTACATTAAACAGCACTCTACACCAGTCAACAGGCAGTGGTAGCCTAGAGTGATAATAGAAGGAAGTGGGCAGTCTTTGATGTTCAGGAGATGGAGAGTGAGAAGCAAGTCAGTAGTAAAGTAGATACAGTATGTAGCAATCCTGAATATCCATCCTGGTCTTTGGACACTTGAAGTTTGCGAATAAAAAAAATTTGAAACATCTGCTATCAAGAGTGATTTTTATCAACATCTGGAACAAGGCTGGACAAGTATTTCCACATGGAGATGCTACACAGAACAGACCCTGTCAGAGAGGGTCACAACTCAAGTTGTCTAATAGAACAGAACAATCTCTCTTGCCAGATCTGACAGTGTGGACTAAGGTTATGGCCCTCTCATCTGTTACACCATAACTATGTGTTAATCAACCCCCAGCATCGTTCCACTCTTTTTATCAGTTCCTGCTCTTCCATAGCCATGGTTGTCACATCTTATTTCTTCTACGAAAAAGAAGCAAACAGCCCCTTCTTCAACTTTTCATATGGCCCCCGGCTACACATCACATTTGCCAGCAAATACCCAAATACCAATGAAGCTTTTTGATTTCCTTCCGGCCCTTATTTTGTTAAAGAAAGTGTGAGCTGTGTTTGTGAGGTTACAAAAAGCACAATATTGAATAGCAGCTTGCTTGCGCCCATTAACCCATCCTCAAGCCCCCAACACAAACCCTTAACCACCCGGCCTTTCCCCTCGCGTAACAACTGCTAAACCAGGAAACACAATATCCTCTGTGATACCATTCAGAGGACTTGTGGATTATAGTACATCACTGGATTAGGGCCATCTCCCTCTACGACATCTGTTTTACTATAAAGGCTCATAGAGATTATAGGAGAAACCACATACTCTGTTACAAACACATGGGCACAAGATGTAATCTCATCAAGTGATTAGAATCTGTGTTCTCTCTCAATTCAAACTGAAAGAGAAGAACAAAGAGGCAGAAAAGGAGGGTAAATTGTTGAAGAGAAAATGCGAAGAAGGCACAGTCTGTATGTTGTGTTTCTATGGATATGAGGGCCAGCCTGTGGTTATTTTGCCTTTTAATTGAAATGCCAGCTCACAACAGCTTCACAACATACATGTGCAACGTGTCTGTGGTTTTGCTGCACCATTTTATCCTTCCACAGGGGGCAGCTTCAGGAAACAAAGAAAGGGAATGCCACAATTTACAAAAACAACACATTCTCTCACTTACCGTTAGTGGCATTCAGGCATACAGATAGTTTCTGATGTGTATAGCTAGGTTTTGTCAGATTTTTATATGTCTAGTCATGTATCTTTTGCTTGCAAAATATTTGAAGGTTGAATACAAATAGTTTTACAAACAAAAAAATATTTATTTTGATTTACTCCATTCCCACATTTTTTTGTCATGTAATTGTTTGTCAGTTTTTGGTTCCAAATACGAATCTTTAGCAAATCCTGTCTTTTGGTCACAAGTGGCACAGATGGGTGTGATATGGCTCCACTTTGGAGAGGAAGTGTGAAAAGTAGATGGTTTGGCTATCTAAGTATTATTTGTAAACTAGACAAATATATATACAGTTTTCTACTATTTCTCTAGCAGAAAGCAATTTGGAATGACATGCATCTTGCTTATTTTAGGGTCATGACCCCTCCCACCTTTTTTTATACCTTTGTGAGAATATAAAACTGTACAATACTGCAGCTTGATGCTGCGTGCACTTGGACATACACATTCAAACCTTTGTCTCTCCGTCTTGCAGCACATTTGTAATAGTCCAGGACAGCCTGCCTTTCTTAATAATGAACATATATCTACTGAAAACAAACACATACACGCACCATCTCTTAAACACACATAAACATGTATGCAGACAGAGCATATACTCCCCACCATCCACTACTAATTAGGAGCTAATTATCTAGGCAAGTGTAAACAATCTCAGCAGATGGCGAAAACCGTGGCATTAGCACTAATGACCTTGAGCAGTGTGAGACCGGGGGCTTCCATTCAGGAACAGCCTCTCTCATTTTTGATATGCTGCATTATCATTAAATGCCACACACACGCACACACCACCAACCAAGGTTACTTTTAAACCAGTTGTCATTAAGCTCAATATGTTGTTTTAAATAGAAGGTTCCACTTCTTCATGTATTTTCATTTTGCAAAAAAGTGAAAACTTTAGTGAATGTCCTCTCAAACATTATAGTTATGTGTTATTATATTTTATGTATGCATATATGGTTTCTATCCTGGTTGCCTGCTGATATGACTTGCTGACAGGAGCATCTGAACCTGGAGTGGATGAAATAAGCACTTTTGAGTACTGTTGGAAATTTATTTTTTCATACCAGCGAGTATTTTACTCTTAACCACTCTGTTATGTTCATTATGTATGAACATGTTTTTCATCTCATTTTACATATACAGTATAACATCCAGTGTGCTAATGTTGTGCTAATGCTCTCCATTTAAGATTGAAATCTCCTGTTGAAATACTGCCTGTTGTATAAGAGAAGATAATAAACACTTGATTGATCCAACGAAGGGAAACTGCAGTAGAAGAAAAGTAGAAAAGTTAAAGAACGGAATGATATCAGGGTTCTGCTTTAAAATAATCTATATATTTATACTTTCTTATATCCTGTGTTTCAGGGTGTTTGCAATACACATCTGGCAGAGGTCCTATTTTGTCTTAGAGATCTTGTATTTTGCTTATAAACAGCGACAATTGACTGCCATCATCTTTAGGATGAGACTTGTTTTGTCAATCAGTAATGCCATTTGGTGGTCTGGGATAATGTAAGTATGCATATGGTAATTTTTCTGGCCATTTGCAAAAAAAACTTTTCTGGTGTAGCTCAGTACGGTGTTCTTCTTTCTAGAGCTAGACATATAAATTAGTGAGAGTGACATTTTGGCCAATGTTATGTTATTACATATATAGTTGGTCACGATAAAAAAAAAATTTTTGGATTAGTCTATTTGGGAGTTGAAAAACTCACATGATGATATATTGGCAAATAGTAATTCTTGTCAACATAAATACATAAAATACACAAGAAATCAATTTACAGATCCTTCTGACTGAATATGTCATTGCCAAAAAGATGGAAAACATACATACGTACATTTTGAGTCTTACAATTCTAGGGGGGGGGGGGGACAGAGAAAAATATAATTAACCTTAAACTGATATGTGGAATATTATAAAGGGCTTGTCTTTTGGATTCCTATGAGGACAACATAATCACAAAGCTGTTTTGATTGGAGGGCACAGGCTACAGTAGCAAGTTGGTAGTTACAGCTACAGTGAGCATGAGTGTGTGTTATGACAACAATTGAGCAGGCATGGCAAGGAATGTCAATCTATACTTTACATTGATAGAGATGAGACAAGGCAGAAGAAAGGTACTTCTGGAGCCAATCTGAATGAAAGGAGAGCTCAGAGATACTCCGGTGCGGTTGCTGGGGGGGTGTTTACCAGAAAGAAATGTTTACAACAGCAAAGTCTCTGTATGTATAGGCTTTATGCTTGTTAAACAGGCGTATTCATAAAAGATTAGCTAATATTGCACTTACTTACAGTAACGAGTATAGTTGTCATTACTTGAGTAATATTCACTTCGCCTGGTTAATTTCTCCAGCACAGCCTTTCTGCTCCGCTGTCCTCTGACCTTGCTCCGTGTGTGCGTGTGTCTCGTGTGTGTGTAGGATCTCACAGAAAGCAGGATTTCTATGATTTCAACAGGGATTTGTTATTCACAGTGTAATGTTATAAGTGCATTCATAGATTCAATTGAAACTTTAATTAAAAATATCACTTGAACATCATGGGCCATCAGGGGAGGGTCTAGTAGTTGTTTTTTCTGTCACATGTCTTATGGATACAATAGTGGGCAGTGGCACAGATGGGAAAATCATGTCTATGAACAGTGATCAGTCAAGATGGATATTTTTAGATCAATAGCCTTGCTAGCAAATGTTACTTGGTAATTGCATGTTTACTCTGGCTCAACCTCATATATTATTCCAGTCACTACATCCTCGTCCTATGCATTCTGCCTCTTGGGCAATCGTGTGGAGGGTTCACCATGTTGAGGGCTTCTGCAAACAAGTTAATAAGGAGGGAGTTTTTATTGTAAAACATTCAGTTTAAAACCTTATTATGTATTATATGCCTTTAAAATAAATGTAAAAAACTAATACATTAACACTATGTTTTTTTTGTTTTTCCATCTAGATAGATAGCCAAGTGAGTAAAAGAAATTTGAAGATGGGTGTAGGAGTTGGTCATAAAAAAGAGCAAAGTGATGGAGTGACAATATGGTGAGCAGAGGGACAGCACAAAGAAAGCGGAAGCAAGGAGGCTGCATTGTGTGACCCCCATCTGGGACATAAATGACAATGGCAAGTGGCTTCTGGTGTCTTGCTTTTGAAGGACCATAGCCCTCCATTTCATCCTGGCCGCCCAGCTTGGCAAAGGCCATGTGGCTTTTTTTTGCAGTGACTCTTCTTTCCAGAACAATACATCACAGGACTGTTTGGCTCTGATCTGCGTTATAAAAGAAGCCTGATGCAGTAGGTAAGAATAGGACAGGCTGAGCTAATTGCAGCAAGGATGCTCGCCTGGTTTTCTTGCTGTTAGATGTGTCTAGACAGGTAGAGGGCACAGGGAGAAAGCGAGCTTGTCCTTGAGAGAGTTTTAGTTAGCTGAAGAATGGCTTGACTTTAATTGGCTTTTGAACTGTAAAGGCCTATGAAAAATAAATAACATATAGAAAATGTGTTTACAATAAGTAAAAAATAAAGCTTGAGCACTTACTATTGAACAAATCTGGACCAAACCAGGAAAGAAATGCAAATAATTGATAAGCAAGAAGTTGTTCACATCATAGGTGTATTTTAAAGTGTTTTACTACATAGTTCTGGCCATCCTTAATAACATTGTACTCACCAAATTATTTGCTGAGACACATACATTAGCAGTCTCAGACAGATTTCAAACAAACCTGTAAATTAGCAAGACTTAATTAAAAGACAAAACTAAGGTGAGCAGGAAATGGATTACCCAAACAAGCTCTTATATACACATTGACTCCCTGGTTCCAATTTGAGACCACTGCAATAAAGTTTTACTTCAATAAAGTGGTTTAGATAATTTAGCTAAACTGTTGTCTTTTTACCATCTGTGTGATCATCTGAACACTTGTGTATCTTATAGTGGTGTCACCGTGTTCCCGATTCACAGCAGTTACTTTGATGAGTACAATATTATCATAACGGAAAATATGGCCAAAAGAAAACAACAAAAATGAAAAAAACATTCCAAGTTGTAATAAATCAGAATTATCCTTCAGACATTAGAACACAGACTGATTAAAGGCATTGGCATGAATATAGCATCTCTTTCTCAATAGCAAAATGACATGAGCCTTAGTATTATAGATGCAGCACAATATATTGTAGCAGTGTTTGACACCACAATGATGCAGTGCCAATACTTCAGCTCTAGCTGCTGTTAGACTCAAGGACTCAGAAATTCTCCAGACACTTTGGTACTGTTCCCTCAAGTGCCCGCTTTGTATCCATTTTGCTCTACACAACAAAAACATTCTGTTTCCTAATACACAGCTACAATAGTTTGGCTACGCAAAGAGCACTTCATATACTGTTAAAAGGAGTAATTTTTCTTCACGGCAGCCAGAGACTGTTGTGTAATTGTGATGTGACAGTGAATACATGTTGGGCCACACCTGATCTGCGACTGCATGAGGTAGGAAAAGAAATGCAGTGTGTCTCGTCAGTGCCATGTGCTGAGATTGGGGCAATGAATGAAGAGCTGTCTGATTTATGACGGTGTGTGGATAAGCGAAGCAAAGAAAAGTGTGCACAAAAGTGTGGCAAGGAGGATGTTTGCTTTTGTGTTGTAAATATATATATATATGTGTAATGTGCTGGGTAACAATGATTTTCTGCGATTAATCACATTGTTATGCGCAAAATTGAATTATGAATTCTAAAGTAGTGTATTGCGCACTTTTAATTTAAATGTACTGCTATGTACATAAAAGTGCAATAACCTGATTTGCAAACACGTTAAGCAAATAAGGTTCTTTTTACCAGCAGTATTCCCTTTACACAGTAGGAAAATATTTCTTAACTTAAACATTAATGTAATCAAATATAAAACCAAAGCTATTTGCCAGGGCATTAAATTTTATCTAGCTTGTTAAAACAAGTTACCATCAGAGTCCAGTTTTCTCGGGTTTTTTTCTTAACAGGTATTAGCAGAATTTTTTTTTCTTTTTATCAGGGAATAACAAACAGTCTATGTTAAGTAGCAAGTGTCTTTGTTAGAGTGAGGTGAAGTTTCACGTTGGTGCTCGCCTCATGCACAAGCCTGCCCGTTGCCGAAGTTGAATTGTCTTGAACTTTCTGTAGGCGTTGCGCAGCACAAATCATTGGAAGAGAGACTGATCCTCGCTGAGTTTCCAGAATTTATTACTGTTTACTAAATATCAGGACAACAATAGGAGGGAATTCACATGGCAGAGCATTCCTGCAAAACTAGATGAAGGCCAGGTCAGGTAACGTTATGTATAATTTTAACTTAAGTTAAATAGTCTACAGCTGTGTAGCGCATAGAAGCCTTTGCCATGGTTACAATCCATAGGACGCCTGCCGTTTATCGCGGAGCGCTGTCTCCAGTACACCTGAGGAGCCAGAGCAACCCCGTGGGGCCAAGCTACTATGTTGCGATTTTAAGAACGTTCCTAAGATCGACGTCTTCCCCAGTACTTATCAGCATGCAGTGTGTAGCTATGAACTTCGCTCTGGCATTTAATGTGCTTGTGTGTGTGTGTATATATATGTATTAGGGCTGTCCCCGACTAAGGATTTACATAGTCGAATCAGAATGGTCCTGCCTATAGTCGAATCATGTGTGTTTTTGTGCACAGCGATTGCAAGCCAAAGCTAAACAGAGGCTGACCTCTCTCTATAATATATGGAAAATAAAATAAATAAATAAAATAGTAAGCGCGTGTGTGTGCGTGTATGTGTGTTAAATATATATATATATAAAATTTTTTCTTTTTACATGTTTATTTACAGCATAAAACGTTGAAAGGTGTATTGTAATAGGCTGTAGCCTATATTAACTTATTGGGAGAAAACTAGTAGTTCTATGTAAAATCAGATGTTGAGCACCCCCATATCGCCAAAACGGCATGATCCTTGTTTTTGCTGCGAAGCTTTGACTGTGAGATTGACAATATCCACATATATAATACACAGATTGACAATACACACACATACAGGTGCTGGTCATATAATTAGAATATCATCAAAAAGTCGATTTATTGCAGTAATTCCATTCAAAAAGTGAAACCTGGATATTCTATTCATTCATTACACACAGACTGATATATTTCAAATGTTTATTTCATTTAATTGTGATGATTAAAACTGACAACTAATGAAAATCCCCAATTCAGTATCTCAGAAAATTAGAATATTACTGAAGACCAATACAAAAAAAGGATTTTTAGAAATGTTGGCCAACTGAAAAGTATGAACATGAAAAGTATGAGCATGTACAGCACTCAATACTTAGTTGGGGCTCCTTTTGCCTGAATTACTGCAGCAATGCGGCGTGGCATGGAGTTGATCAGTCTGTGGCACTGCTCAGGTGTTATGAGAGCCCAGGTTGCTCTGATAGTGGCCTTCAGCTCTTCTGCATTGTTGGGTTTGGCGTATCGCATCTTCCTCTTCACAATACCACATAGATTTTCTATAGGGTTAAGGTCAGGGGAGGTTGCTGGCCAATTAAGAACAGGGATACCATGGTCCTTATACCAGGTATGGGTAGCTTTGGCACTGTGTGCAGGTGCCAAGTCCTGTTGGAAAATGAAATCTGCATCTCCATAAAGTCGGTCAGCAGCAGGAAGTGCTCTAAAACTTCCTGGTAGATGGATGCGTTGACCTTGGCACTGTCTTCTCTGTGCCTCTCCTCTCTTCCTCCAGACTCTGGGACCTTGATTTCCAAAGGAAATGCAAAATTTACTTTCATCAGAGAACATAACTTTGGACCACTCAGCAGCAGTCCAGTCCTTTTTGTCTTTAGCCCGGGCAAGACGCTTCTGACGCTCTTGTTCGAGAGTGGCTTGACACAAGGAATGTGACAGCTGAAATCCATGTCTTGCATACGTCTGTGCGTGGTGGTTCCTGAAGCCTCCAGCTGCAGTCCACTCTTTGTGAATCTCCCCCACATTTTTGAATGGGTTTTGTTTCACAATCCTCTCCAAGGTGCGGTTATCCCTATTGCTTGTCCACTTTTTTCTACCACATCTTTTCCTTCCCTTCACCTCTCTATTAATGTGCTTGGACACAGACCTCTGTGAACAGCCAGCCTCTTTAGCAATGACCTTTTGTGTCTTGCCCTCCTTTTGCAAGGTGTCAATGGTCGTCTTTTGGACAGCTGTCAAGTCAGCAGTCTTCCCCATGATTGTGTAGCCTACAGAACTAGACTGAGAGACCATTTAAAGGCCTTTGCAGGTGTTTTGATTAGTTTTTAATTAGCTGATTAGAGTGTGGCACCAATCTTCAATATTGAACCTTTTCACAATATTCTAATTTTCTGAGATACTGATTTTGGGGTTTTCATTAGTTGTCAGTTATAATCATAAAAATTAAAAGGAATTAAAGCTGCAAGCAGCGTTGGGCGGGCCCTCGCACTTGTAGCGCGTCCGCGCGTGAGCCGGCCGAGTCGCACATTCTGGAGCTCTGCCGGTGCGGCTGTGAATTTCCTACGCGGTTCCGACGCCGCATGAAGGTGTTATATGTCACTTCCTGTGTCCCC
>NC_060163.1:20260014-20260465 GCF_021292245.1 Micropterus dolomieu
CTTGTACACTTTTTCCTACCACATCTTTTCCTTCCCTTCGCCTCTCTATTAATGTGCTTGGACACAGAGCTCTGTGAACAGCCAGCCTCTTTAGCAATGACCTTTTGTGTCTTGCCCTCCTTGTGCAAGGTGTCAATGGTCGTCTTTTGGACAGCTGTCAAGTCAGCAGTCTTCCCCATGATTGTGTAGCCTACAGAACTAGACTGAGAGACCATTTAAAGGCCTTTGCAGGTGTTTTGATTAGTTTTTAATTAGCTGATTAGAGTGTGGCACCAATCTTCAATATTGAACCTTTTCACAATATTCTAATTTTCTGAGATACTGATTTTGGGGTTTTCATTAGTTGTCAGTTATAATCATAAAAATTAAAAGGAATGAACACTTGAAATATATCAGTCTGTGTGGAATGAATGTATACATTATACAAGTTTCACTTTTTGAATGGAATTAC
>NC_060163.1:20260485-20305057 GCF_021292245.1 Micropterus dolomieu
AAAAAAAAAAAAAAAAAAAAAAAAAAAAAAAAAATAATCCGAGCAGATTCAATAGGGACCTCGCACAGTCGTGCTCGGGCCCTAATAATCCGAGCAGATTCAATAGGGACCTCACACGGTCGTGCTCGGGCCCTAATAATCCGAGCAGATTCAATAGGGACCTCGCACGGTCGTGCTCGGGCCCTAATGAACACTTGAAATATATCAGTCTGTGTGGAACGAATGTATACATTATACAAGTTTCACTTTTTGAATGGAATTACTGAAATAAATCAACTTTTTGATGATATTCTAATTATATGACCAGCACCTGTATGTATTCTATTATTGCTTCTTATCTAGAAGACAATGTGACATTTATAATTTTTCTTATGTTTGGTTATGTTTTAATACAATCTGCAGGTGCTATTATGTCTTTATTTATATTTTTTTCTTGTCACTCATAAAAGGTAAAATCATTACCTTTAGTATTGACCTAAAAATACAGCGCACATACAGCGTGTTTTGTCTTTTATCAAATGTAATTCTCGTGTGAAGCTGTTTAAAGCAGGTCAAGTGTTAAACTGGAATAACAAGCTTCAGGAAGTTATATTGTGGATAACATCAAATGGCTTCACTCCCATCTCTCCTCCGCTCTCCAGTCCAATTTGTAGAGCAAAGCTAGTGAGACGGCAACACTCTGAGCAAGTTCAACCTACCGCTGGCAGTGCTAAAAGGAAAATGTTGAAATACAACAGGGCGAGCAGAGCAGTGTTCGTACAAGGACATGAGGCAAAAACTTAGCTGTCTCATTGAATGGCAGTTTCCCATGAGAAAGAGAGGTAACACCTGCCGCCAGCTCCCTCTGTCTACACCTACTCATAGTAATTCATCTCCTTCTATGTTAAAATGTTTAATTATTTTGCACTTTTGCATTTTATTTATTTTATTTGCTCTTGGATATAGTTTTCTAGATTTAGCAATGAGAATGAACAAGGTTTAATCTAGTCTTTCATTTAGAGAAGTGAGCATTTTATTATAAAATGCACATGTTGTAATAGCTGGACAAAATAGAAACTGTAGCAACTGCTGCAGCACTAATGTGACAAAAACAAAATTAATGTATTTTTGCTTCCTTGTTGCCTCTCAGTTAGTTGTGATTTTTCTTCATCTGCCCCTGCGTCTTCACTCTCTTCCTTTCCCTTCTATTGTGCAGAAAAAGAAAATCACACATAAAACATAAAAATGGAATGTGGAACAGATTGCCTCTTTTCTTAGTAAACAAAAAAAGCTCTCTTCTCTGTAAATAGGTTTTAAACTCACGTGGTGAGCAGCCAGCGAGACTGCTTGGCCAGCCCCAGACAGGCCAGCAGGCAGATGATCAGGTCCACGATGAGGAGCAGCAGGTAGGAGAGCCACCTGCAGCGATAGACAGAGACAGAAATTAAACTGCTGTGTGAATGTCTGTTTTGGTAAAGTCAGAGCAGTTTTGTTAAAGGGAAATTCTGATTGCATCTAACATGGGTTTTATTGAGCTTTTCAGCTGTTGCCATCATTCCTATCAGTAATAATCATACTGTAGATGTCACCCAATAAATGCCTCCTCTCTACCATAGAGACCTGGAAAGATGACAGGCCAAACAAACACAAGGATGTTGTCTTTTTTATCACCTTTACAAAACCAAAAACAATGAGTCCAAAAGCATAAGAAATGGATTAAACTGTGTGTTTATCTGCTCTAACAAAAGCTGTAAATGTTAGCTTGTTCCACTAACTAGCTAAGGCCAACTACATAGAATAGTAACCTAACATTACTTGAAGCCAAGGAGCATATCATCACCTGCAGGGTACGCTCCAACCTGCTCTTTATCTGGTTTGGGGAAGTTTCTAGTCAATAGCGAAAACCTGAGACAGTGTTAAGTATGTTTCTCATCCTCAAATCTTCTTCCCTTGTAAAATCACATTAGTGGACTATACCAACTATAAAGCATGAATCTCTTTCATTTGATTAAAATTATATAGCATTAAAATTATATTTTCGTTTATAATACGGTGTTACTCTACTAAGGTTAACTAGCTACCCCACATTACGAGAACAAAGCTGCTCCTTATTGCCATATCTTCAACATGGATCATTAACTTCTGAGGATGCTGACCTGTTGCCTAGATCAAGTAGCTTTGGCCTCAAGCTTTTATATATATATGTATGTATGTATGTATGTATGTATGTATGTATGTATGTATGTATGTACCACCATGCATAGTTAAGACCCCTTTGACATGGTTCTCAAACTTAAAGGAGTCATCTGGAAACATTAAAAAAAATCAGCCAGAGACAGTGTTTTCAAAAACTCATAGAGCATCGTTAGTTTAGTAAACAACAGCTAGCCATGGCTAATAAAACATGCTAGTGATAGCTGTTGTTTCTGCGACCAAAACTGATGATTGCTGACTAGAAATGAGAAGGCTCCTTTTGTCTACCTCTGTTTGAAATCAAACACCCATTGTTTAAAAATGTAATAAGAATTTCAAGTGGTTATCTTTCATCTATCAGAATCACGCTTATTGCCAGGTACATTTTCACATATGAGGAATTTGCCTTGGTATATATTGGTGCTCAACTCATAAACATAAATATAGAAATATAAATAAAGAAAAAGTAATGAGTTGAAAAATGTGCAAGTATTCAAAATAATACAATAATACTAATACAAAAAATTCACATTATAATCAATAAGGAATCGAGTATTAGTGCAGTTAGTTCGAAGTCGTTATCATTGTAAAGGGCATATGTGCTGCTGCATGTGTGCTGTGCGAGAATAAAAAATCTTAACAGGCACAGCAACAAGGGGAATTAGGTTTCACTTACTGTACTGTCCTGAGTACAATGTTATCATAACTCACAGAAGAAACCCATATTGTTATAACCAGAATTTTAAATCACATGTTGGAGCTAGAAACCTGAATACTAGGGGATTGGATCCCATTTATTTTCAACAGACACATGCAATAGCTGTCATCTGAGGTGTGCGTGTGTGTGTGTTGATGCTTGAGGGTATGCACCTGTCCAGTAATGCCCTCCTCAGTGTATCCATCTGTTATGTGAGCAGTGGTCAGACTGTGACCGGACATAGAGAGCCTGTCCAGATGGTTAATTATGAATGAACTCAATCCATACGGCTAAATGTTATATATGCTGTGCAACTGGAGGGAGTGGCAGAACATCACTTTTTCACTCTGATCTAGGAATTTATTTCACCTAATTTTTTGTCTTATTCTCTCAGTCAGTGTTCGTTTTACTCTCATCATAACTCCTGCACTCATCACTCCAACATCATACTCACTTTGTAAAGTTGTCCCTTCTTTGTAATTATTTATTTTATTTCCCATCCCATCTGTTTCTCCATCTCTCTCTTTTTTCCTTCTCGTCTCTTTTGCACTCTCTTTAATCTCTGTCCTCTCTGTCTCTTTCCCTTTCGGGCCCCTTTTCTCTCCCTTGCCACCACCTCCTTGCTATGTATCCCTCGTTTCATCTTTTCCCCTCTTGGCAGTGTACAGTACAAGAAGCTGAGACATCAACATGCACATGGAGGCTCTCGGGTGACACTGCCACCGTGTTTGTCTGTGTTATCTTAATTCAGTTAGAGTCAAACTGAGTACAGCATAAAGAAACATAGGGATGGGGGTTTACATTTATGTATAATAGAAAAGTACATGTTCTCAAGAAATTGTGTCTGGGGCAAGGGGAACCGCAGGCCCACGGCCAAACTCACCAAGGGGCTCTTATTAAGGAAGCCATAAGATCACACTCTACTTTCCATTTCTTCTTTTAAATTTTAACTTCACTGTTTCTTTAATGAAAGACAAAAAAAATGTAAACCCAAAGAGATTGAATAGATTTAATATCATGCAGTGGGCTATGCATGTGTACATGTTTCCATGTACACCTCTATCCTGGTGTTATTATGGTGTTCCCACAGTGTTGCCTGTCCTTGATGGAGTGCCTTGACCATCATTCTTTGCTGTTTGGTTGACTTGTTAATTTAGTATTAAAATACTGAGTGAAAAGATTTTTTTTAAATGCTTAATTTTATATTTTGATATCAATAACTGGGTTATGTAAGTTGCGGAATACATTTGATGTAGATCTTTTTGGAGTCATTGGCAGGTTTACCAGGATGAAACATCTACAACCAGACATTATCGTGTATGTATATTTGAAGTTTGTATGGAGTCGACTGAATACTTGGGATAGAACACAGAGCTAGGTAAGTAGTAGTAGTTTGTCTGTGTCTATAAGAGAGACAGTAACAACTAATGTGGTGAGGTGGTGATGGCGCAGTGGATAAGACACATGCCTTTATCTCGATGTAAATATGGGAGGAATCTAGTCAAACTTCCAGAGGGCAAATGTTGCAACTTTGGGCTCCAATGTCAGGTTGAAGAACGGCATCTTTTCCACCCAAATATGTTCTTTTAGAAAGATGTTACACTTTTGTGAGGGAAGTTCCTGTGATAATCTTGTTTTTTACCCTATCTGACAATGCTTTTGCAAATATGAGCCTCCTGTTCACACATAAGGGGGGTTAGGCTTAAGGGAAGTCTAAATCCCCAAAGTTGTAATATAATGTAATGACAGCAACTCTTAATAGAGATGAAGGATCTGTTGGGTATGGATACTAAGGAGAAGATTTCTCCCACCAGAGAAACTGAAGACCAAATTCCTGGCATGTGAACATGATTCTTTATGTGCAATTTACATGTGCTCAATCAATAATCTCTGAGTAGTGTCATTGAAACAGATCCGTAATCTTGTTAAATCTCTATAATCTGTCCTCAAGAATATTTTTCACTCTCTGTCATCCATTGTATGGACATAATAAAAATAATAACTTGTATAGGACTTTTCTTAACAAAGTTACAAAGATACTGCAAAACCTGATACATTTAGATAAAACAATAAAATAAATAGTATAATGTAGTCCAGAAGACATAAAATCCTAGTAATTTAAATATCCAGTTTAAAAAGGTGTGTCGTTGACATTTAAAAGACAATACAGAAGTATCAGTGTGACTTGTGAAAGCTAGTTCATTAAGTGCCAAGACAGCAAACGCACAGAAACCCTTGGTATAGGCTTAAGAACTACAAGAGCAAATATCAAACATATTGAAAAAAATATGTTAGAGAATCAAACACCTCATTAGAGTGCACATCCCCTGAGCATTGCAAAGCTGGAGTGTTTCTAACTAAAAACTCAAACACGTATTGATGTTATCAACATCAAAAACTGAGAGAAAATGAGTCAGACTAAAGACTAAATAAGAACAGAAAGGGTCTGTTTGCTTCGGGTGTGGCCCAGTTCCTGGAATTAATGTTGGTCTTTATCAGTGTTCTTCCATTTTTGTGATTCAGTAAAGTAATGTGACAAACACTGTGAGAAAGCTTGAAGAGTAAACAGCCAACTCTTGACAACAACATTTGACAAGTCAAATCAACAACATTTGACAAGTCAAATCAAAAGGATGCACATACACATGCGTCCAACTGCACACAAAATATTTATTGGGAGGTGAGGCAGTGATAATGAATCCAATAACAGCTTATAGTGTCTGGCTTTGCTCTGCATTAATAGACAGTCTGTTTAGTCTATTATTGCAGAGCAATGTGGTGTATTGAATTATCGGCTGAGCAGAAGAGTCACATTACAGATCAATACAATACTACCAGCCTGTCTGTTACTGCAGCCTCCACAGACATACCAGCCTCCACAAGGACTGAAAAATTGGCCATGGGGTTGTTCCTGCTCTAAGACGATAAGACTATGAGTTTAACAGTAATGAGACAAGACCTAGGATCATACTTCTTAGCATACTGTAGTTGTTACGACCATTGTCATCTATGATTAGGGTGCATGCAGTGTAAGTGTTGATGCAATGATTGCTAATGATTTAATAGGATTCTTCTATCTTAAAACGTCCCACAGAACCATGTCTGCAAAGGACTTCATATTCACCAAAGTGGATGACACACACACATGCAGCCAAATTTTTTCATCCCATCCACTAAATATCTTGTGATATATTCAGGTCATAATGTGCAGAATGTAACTACCTACACATGAATTATCTATTTAACTGAATGTTCAATTGGCAAATTGCTCAGTGATGGCAGCCACAAAAGAGACATGATATTATAAACTTAAAGCTGGGGTAGGCAACATCGGATACACAGCTAGATTTTGGAAGTATCCAACTAAAAAAATCCCACTTCCTCCCTTCATGGAGCCCCCTAAAGCCCCCCCCCCCAAAAAACACATTGTTATGCGCAAAGAGTGCATGGGCAGAGTGTGCGGGTAGGTAGGTAGAACAAACAATCATTTTATTCAGACCAAATTAAATGTTTAGCTGTGCATATTGCAGTCCAGTACCAGATTGTTTTCATTTTTGTGTCACAGCATTTGATTTATTGATTGCTATCAGGATGTAAAGACAATTTCAACAAATATAACACAAATGCTTCTGAAATAAATGGCCTACCCCAGCTTTAAGTATATCCTGTATCTGAAGGAAGCAAATACATCTATTCTACTTTCTGTAGTATTTATATGATCATAAAAATGTGATAGGTCCGGTTTAATCAGCATCCATCTTCCCGTAAGCCATTTAGAAAAGCATGTGCAAATATTTGCCTCCCACAGAATTTTGGCTGCATGATAACCTTGATTGATGAATATTCATGGAAACAGTAAACAACATTTTAACCCAGATCCTGAATTTCATTTTTGATGGTTTTGTCTTCCTGTTTATCATCATCAGCCCTGTGAGTGAACAGGGCTTTGGGGCACACTGCACTGTATAAGCCAGACACATGTATTTTTCTGTTCCTCACCTGTAGTACTCTATGTTCGCTGTTTGATCAGCGATGCAGGCCAGATCCACTTTAGCCTCTTCCCAGTCAGGCAGGCCCAGCAGCTGTTTGATCACGTTGTCAGCCATCTGCTGCATGAACTGCAAGGACTGCACATAGTCGCCCCGCGTGGCTAAGATCTCATCCAGCCTTGCGAGATGCTGGTGCAGGCCACTCTTCATGCTGCCCATGGTGCCAGTCACCTGGATGGCACAAGAGGAGAGGAAGGAGGTGAGATGAATTCAACAGTACTGAGGTTTGGAGTTGAATATCAAGCACAAAGGTCAAAATGAAAGTTTAGAATTATAAAAAGTCAGTATGTCAGTCAGTCATTCCATCACCACCTTAAAAAAACATTATCAACTATTGGACGGATTGCCATGAAAATTTGTACAGACATTCATGGTCCCCTGAGGATGAATCAGAATGACTTTGAGGATTCCCTGACTTTTCATCTAGTGCCATATTAAGGTCAAACTTTCTATTAGTCCAGTACTTTGATTATGCCTGCAAAAAAAATGGCACTCCCATCAGCCCAAGCTGTGCTTTGTGTTAATTGCTAATTAGCAAATGTTAACAAGTTAACATACTAAACAAAGATGGTGAAGATGATAAACATTAAACCCGCTTACGCCTGTAACACACGAATTTAAAGAGATAATAGTGTTTTTATTATCTCCACCTTTCTACTACAATAACAAAATTACTATTCTCAGAGCTGAGCACAGCACAGAATTCTGCCCATGTGTGGGTCAACTTTTCTGCCTGAGAAAGTCTGCCAACAAAAAAGTGGTCAAAGGTGAGATTAGCCTAAACATGAGGCTGGGCAGTGCTGCCAATCAGCAGCGGAGCAGAGAGAGGGGACCGTGTGGGAGAGTCGGAATACTGAGTGTGGGTGTCGGTGAAGAGGTCCCTTTTGAGTAAACAGTTCAGCTGGGAAAACAGCCAACACTGAGAGCCCAGAGGTGAAATAGTAAGTTTGCTGGTGCTGGAGTTTTGTATTCCATAACTGCTGCTGTTTGTCAGACTTTTTTCCAAACTGATGCCTCACTAATGAGACTGATAGTTTGTTTACCTGTTTAAGCCATTAATCCATTCCCCAAGGGGAAGTGTGATCCTCTATGGCAAAAAACAAACTGAAGTAATAAACATTCACTCGTTTACTTTTACACATCATATTATTACCTTATTGGCCAAATACAGTAACACCAGATTATACGTGTGGAGTGAACATCTCCTCTAGAGGCGCTATCCATTTTCTTTGGGTTTAATTATTCTGTGCTTTGCTTGAAGGGAGAAGTTGTTTTCAAAGAAATGGCATTCACACAGACATCCTGCTATTTGATAATTAAAAAGGGTAATAAATGCTTCCATTCAGCTCTGGGTACTTGGCATTCACAGGAGAGAAAACTCATATTGTTGCTGTGTTTGTTAGGGATAGGGTTTGCTGGAGCTAAGGTGAGGAGTGGTTGGGTGGAAGTAATTAGTTGAGTTTGCATTCAACGTGCGGCCCACGCTAGACGGCTGCAAACAAGACTTGGGCGAACTTACAAAGAATATATTGCTGCCACTGACAGCATCATAAATTGCGCATCACTATCTGG
Source organism: Micropterus dolomieu (assembly GCF_021292245.1). NCBI lineage: Eukaryota > Metazoa > Chordata > Actinopteri > Centrarchiformes > Centrarchidae > Micropterus > Micropterus dolomieu. Next base: position 20,268,976 of record NC_060163.1, read on the forward strand.
TCTGTCTCAAGGTCCGATTCACAAACTATATTGCGCTAATGATAATTCAGTGTAAACGTGCCCATAAAGTTTTGTGCAATTTGCCCTTGTTTTGCATCTGTTAAACGTTCATCTGCAATTTGCTGTAGTGGTCCCAGTAATATTTATATAACTTATAATATAATATTTAAAGTGGCCTGAAATAGCATATCACAAGACATGATTAAGCAACATTTGGGTAGGATTGGTATAAATGCAGCTGCAAGAACAAAACTTTCCACTTATATCTTAAATTGTTGGATTTGAAAGAGAACACATTCAAATAAAAATGTTAAATATTCTTATTATATATATTAACTACACATGCTCTATTATTGGTTTCTATCTGCGGGTAGTTTCGGTTGTCTATGACTCACTCTATATTGAGACTTTTGGCTGAGTGATTGTTATTGGGGATGCTTCAACTGTGAGCTCCCCTTAATGCATCTGGGCGCATGAAGAGCTTTTCTATACTCTGCTACCCCTGCTGGACTGTTATTGTAACCATTGTGTCTGCTTTTGCAGCAGTAAGTTTTATGTTGTTTTCCAGTTTCATTACCTCATGGTGAATAATAGGTTGCACTGTCTGTGCCATCCGTGAGCATTTAATGTACTGTGATGCACTATTGCCACGCCTGGCAACATTCACTGCTGCCATGATCACTGGAAAGTGTTTCACCCCTTAAAAATGTGCTTCAGATACAACCAACTCTCTGGAGACGCTAATAATTACACCTTAACTGTGTGGCTATTAGTGCTGCTGCTGGAGTTTGTGAATTTTATTTTTTTTGCAGTGAGACTCATTTGCATAGAAATAGGCCAATTAGATGCCAAATGTATATTGCCAAATTTAAATATGTGTAAATAGCATCGGAGAACCAAGATACGATTTGCTTGGCAGTACAGTTAGGGGTGCATTTCCAGAGGAAAGCAAAATCCAAGAAGAGATTTCATAGTTGATATTTAATTTCTCCTAGACACAACTGAGCTAATGCTTTTTTCTCCTACTTTTCAAATTATCGTCTCATTTATGTTTTACTCTGATCAAAACAAGAGATCTCCAAATGATTTTCAATAACTCTACTTTACGTCTCCTGAACATGGGGCTCTAGGGCTGACACACAGAGACAATTTAGAGTAACCAATCAATCCTGCATGTCTTTGGACTGTGGAAACTGGAGCAGGTATGGGGAGAACATGCAAACTCCACACAGAAAGCCAGCCGGCTGCCATGTTCCAACCCAGAACCTTCTTGCTATGTGCTGACAGTGCTAACCTCTGCACCATGTATATGTGTTTGGAAATGAATATATGTTATGTTTCCTTAAAAATAAAAAAAGAAAGAAAATGACTTATTATTTATGTATGACAAAAATATGTATTTATTCAAATTAAAATTCCCTCTGGTGCACCCAGTGGCAGTATCAAAAAATATGCTAGAAGAATGGACTCAAATCAACATAGACCAATATTTCCACTTATGACTGAGACTTGCTCACCTTTCAACAAACTAAATATTCTGCCATCAGAATTATTTGCACGATGTTATAATAGCATAAATATCCTGCACACAGTGGCTGACATATTTAAATGACACAAAAAACATACTGGAGTAGCCACTGAGATCATATTCACAGGCATGAGGTGCTCTGTAGTTATCTGATCACTCTTCGAAACTGCTTCCTCCTCAGACTGAACAGATGAAATCGTAGATGAGAAATGAAGGCATGTATCTGATCCTCGCCTCCTGTGTGAGAATCTTATCTAAAACGCCTGGGGAGACAGCCAATCCAGCTAATCTCTCCTTCGTCTTGGTCTGATCCTCACCGTGTAAGTGATCCGCACCGATCAAGAAGATATGATTCCCAGTCCCCAGTCTTCTTGGCCTTTATCTCAGTCTGATGTGTTGTGGCCATGGAGAAGCATTCTCTGCCTCACATCTTTCTGAACAAAGCAGCGGCGTGTGTTTGGCGCAAAGCTATTTTACTGTGGGATATTCAGTTCTACACGATGGAGGGTATACAACAAACAAAATAACATAAGAAATCACGATAAATGACATAAGTGTGACAAATGACAAGTGGCTTTGGGCTGAAAAAAATGAAAAAATGTGCTGTCAAAATTCTAATGTTGATTCTAGCTTGGGGAAAGGGAATAAAATATAGATAAATGAGAATTATGCAAAGGTTCTCGTTTACATGTAAACGGTGGGGGGGGGGGGGGGATCATGTAGTCTCACCTCTATTCCTCATTGGCTCTACTATCACTATGATAAAATCTAATCAAAAATTGGTACTCAGTCTTTCACATGGACTTCAATCAATCCCATGGCATTTCAACAAAGACACTGAATTGTACAGGGAAAACAATTGTATTACTATTCATACTACATAATAATTCATAGAAGACCATTTATTTTCATCTAAGAGCTAATGTAGCAAGATCAGGATTGGAAATACACACCTTGTTGAATTATCTATGTGTGTCTTGCCCCCAACATTACAATACTTCCTCTCAGACTCTACCGAATAGTGAAACCTCTTTCACTAGAATTTGATGATTATCTTTAAGCCTGTTGGGGCTGGTACAAGACCTCAGAGGAAGTGATGCTTAAGAGATGAATCTGGGAGTAAGAAACAGAGAGAGACTGTAAAAGAACATTCCCAGTTTAAGACGCAAACCTTCCAGAGTGTCCTCTAAGCTGAAACAGAAAAATTGCTTGCCAAAGTTTGTTTTCATGTGTTTTTTTAATGTTCTGAATCACATTGGGTTCCAGATTAAGACCGATGAAGACATTTTTCTGCTTTTTGGATCTTGTGCTGTGCTCCATGTTTTCCTTTTGATTAGCTTAAAGTCTCTAAAGGGGCCTGACTTGGGATCTGTTATACAGTTTGTAAATGACCAACCAATTCCACACAGCTCTAACCCCATAGTGGTCACCGACCTCTCAGTCTACGAAATTATTGGTGCTCAATTTAGCTGCTGAGCAAGCATCGGAGGATCATTTCCCTGCATTCTGTACACAACCTGTAATCACTTCATAAACGAGGACCAATGAGCATATGTATTTAAGTAAAACAAAGGTTAAGATATAGTATTAAACATTTTTTCCTGCTCTAACTCATTGTCTCTGCTTGATAGTGGAGATACTTTCTTAAATTAAAATTGAATGTGGGAGCTAATGTGAAATGAAACACATGTCTGAAGTGCCGCAGCAGCTTAGTCACCTCAAAGATGGAGACCATTTTCACCACTGGATAATGAAGCTCTGCAGAAGTCTTTAAAAATATATTATTTCCTACCCCTCTTTTTCCTCTCATAATTGATGACCACAGAAGTTTTAAGAGGTTGCCCTACAGGGGGACTTAAAGGTGTTTATGGGTTTGCTGATGAAACACTGAGCGGGCATTAAATCAAGACCTTTGGAAAGTCTCTGGGCCACACAGCAAAGATTGTTGCCCAAAGGCAGGAAGTGGGATCATCACGCTAAATTGGTTTGCTATAAGTACTGTGATACACAAACAGTTCCAACAACTCTATGAATGTCTGTAGTTTAGTTCTTAAGAGAGTTCACACAGAGATGGAGAGGAGCCGAACGTGGTTTGGCTACAGAGATAACCTCTGGCCCGGCATCAGTGATTCACATAAAATTTTAGAAGGCTGCCTATGCAGCCACGTGAGAGTAAGGAAGTCAGCAAAAGTGTCCATTCATTATATCTCAACTAGGTAAGATAAAACACACAACCAGATGTCAGAGAGATCTTTACATCTGCACCTAGGGAAGGTTGTTTAATCTGTACTTCTCTTTCCTAAACCACTGAATAAAAGAGTCTTTTCTGCTGGAATGTAACAAACTTCTCTCTTTTAAGAATTACCAGACTCCTAAACTACAACAAATTGTGCGGTAGAGCCTGCTCTCTGTATTATAGCTGAAGTTACTACATCTATGAATTTGCCGTCAAGGTGGCAACAGGCTTTGCAAGGTACCCCAGATGTCTTTTTTGCAGTCACATTGTGACTTGTATCTTCATTTGGGATCGCAACACTATCATCTGTTCATGTAAACTATTTTTTTTACAACAGCAAAAGTACAATGATTTGAGCCAAAATGATCTCTTCATCATGTACAGAGGCATCTACTGCAAAGGTGTTCCCAGTGGTAGAATACCTCCACAGGGAGGCAATCTCAACTGGTACTTTTCAACACAAAGACCAGCGGTTCTTTTTTAATTTAATTAAAGCACAATGTGTGCCTAATATGTGCAATACATCTACCTTTTGTTGTGGGGATAATATCAATGGGAGAAATATGACACTGAACTGTAAATCATAACCATACCCGAAGGTAACTGTAGTTGGACTTCAGTTAATCTGGCTTTACTGCCTGAACTGCACTGATCTGTCTCTTGATCTCACACTGAGGAGTGCCATTTCTCTTTTTCTGGACAAAAAAACAGGGTCAGATTGTGAAGACACATGTACACAGACACACGGCATGGTGGCTCAGTGGTTGACACTGTCGCCTCACAGCAAGGTGGTCTGAATTCTACCCGGGCCAAGTGGTATTGAGGAGTTTGAATGTTCTCCCCATTGTTGTACTAGTTTCCTCCCACATATAAAAGGGGCAGGTTAAATATCAAGAATACCAGGGGTACTGGGAAAACATATCCCCTCCACACAAATCCATTACCTTTCAAATTCTCCCCAAAAGACACAAATCATTCAGTTCAGTTCTTGAATTCATAATTGTTCCCTCATAATATGCATACCTTATTATTCTGTATTATTACAAAAAAAAACTTCTTATGTGAATGCTGTGGAAATATGCATGTTTGTAATTATGTAGTGGAACAACTTCCAAACCGTGTTTGAGCTCTGGCCAAATGCTCAGTGACTGACCCAGACATCAACCTAGTCCATTGTGTGGCTGTTGGCTGCCAACACCTCTCACAACACCCATCTCTAAACAATAGAGTTATTATTAGTGTGGCTAAATACTTCAAATGTCACATCAGTCCCATTACAGCATAGATAAAGCATCCTAGTTGGCCAGTTTCCAGATTTTAAAGCCTTGTTAATGGTTTTTGCAACTCTGTTTGAAAGTAATGTCACCGAAATTGCACCTCACTCATTATGCAAGTGTTTTGTTTAATTCACATTCTCACTATGAAAGTCGGTGTGTTTCTGTGTGAGTATGTGTGTGTGTGTGTGTGTGTTCATAAACACATCATAAGCATATATTCCAGACCGCAACTAATCAGGGTCTCAACAGCAGTCGAGAAAAAAGCATCTACTGATAATGAGTCTAAATTCCTTCCTTTCCTCTCTTATATACTGAGTCTTTAGAAGCAAACTCACTTCTAAACTCTCTTGGAGCCCAGCTAAAAGGCATTTGTGTGGGCCAAATGACAGTGAGGCTTTCATTGTCAGTGACTTCAATACCGATTTCAATCCCGACTCTGTCAATCAGACAGGCCGGCATTGCTCCTTGTTCTTCCCCATCAAATGGCTTTGTCTCCTGGGCTCATGGTTGATTAGCTGGGGGGAGACTGGGAACTGTGTGGGGTACACTGAGCTCTTTGTCCTACTCAAGAACTAGACTCCTTAACAGTCTATTGCTGCGTGCAATGAACTCACTAATGCACACGCACAGGCGAGTACACTCACGCATACGATGCTAAAATAAAGGCTGCCATATCCAATTGTATGTTTGCACATCTTTACACTGAGAAACGCACTGACAAGCTTTCAGATGAGACATTTGTTGATGATTTCTCTCCTCCTGTTAATATGACTTTGAGAAATTAATGTGGCTAAGCGCTTTACAAGAACAATAGGAGAGAATCAGTAAAAACAATAATTCAGTCTAGAAATGACAAAGAGATGTATCTACCCCTTACATATTAAGGTAATACAAGCATGTGGTAATATCGATTTAATAGAGTAAATCAAAAAGGCTAACATGTTTATGGTCGGTTAAGGCAAGTCAGGTAAAAGCTAACCCCCAAATGACAACTAGAGCAACTCATCTGATCTTCCAATATCAGTAATCACAGAGATCTTACATGTTTCCAATTAAAATTAATTATAAAGTGCATCAATCAGAACCAGGCGGCTAAGAACCGCTCTCCATTAAAATCTGAGATAATTTTCCTCAGCAGGCTAAGTCCTAACATAATGCTGCAGAGACTGTGCTGTGGGCTCTATATCCTCTCAGCAAAATGTTTATCACTGAGGCCATGTTGAGTCAGTGCGCTAAGTGACTCACATACTACCACAATAATCTCCATTAACACAGATGGAGACTTAATCCCTACTCTTTGACAGCAAGTCACCCAGGATCTCTGACTGTGCTGACACCATCACAGGACCACTGCTGGCCACACAGCACCGAGGCCACAACACACAGCTAATGCTTATGAACACTACATCAGAAAAAGAGCTGTTCACATGTTGTTTGTCACAGTTTCAAGACTCGAGTTAACATTTACAAGTCTCAAGTTAATCACATTTCAGGTCAAGTCTCAAGCCATTCTATATAAATATAAGTCAATTTACAAAAGTCTCAAATCTTGTGTCTTGTCAGTCTACACATGTCTCAAGTCAATCTGTATAGGTGTCAATTCAGTAAAAAAAAAGAAGTATCAAGTAATTTAAGTAAAAAAATCTTCAATCAGGTCTTAAGTCTTCAAATCTCAAGTTCTTGGGAGCAAAACCACAGTCTTTATAATTTCAAGTCATATTCAAGTCTTTCAGGTCCCTCCTAACTATTAAAATGGCATGGCACTTCAATATCTTGCTTGTGCAGCTGTATTAATAGTGTTTTTAGTCATTTTCATGACAAAAGTCTGACTCAAGTAAAACTTCTGTAAAGCCAAATTGCCAAGTACTTTCACTAATAGTGTTGACAGGTAATCAACTTTAAAAGTACTTAAAAAACACTTTTCTGAAAACATTGGTGGGGAAAAATCCGGAGTGAGAAAATAAGCAACTGTTTTTTTTTACTCTTAACTAAAAGGAGAAACAAGCCTTGTCATTAGTGTGACATTTGCAACAGCAAGCTACATTTGGGCATATGTGTGATGAGAGTCTCTAAGATGGGAAGTTAGGCAGATAAAAATAGGAAAGGATAATGCACACATACTGAGCTAAAGTGAGCACACGAAAGACACAGGATAATTCTCTGTTTCTGCCAAGGCCACAGTGGCTGGGGAGAAGGCGGAGCAGAGGGAGTGTGAGAATGTGTGTGTGTGTGTGTGTGTGTAAGTTGTCTGTCTGGGAAAAGGAAAGAGTTTGTGTGTGGAGAGGCTGTCAATTTGTGTGTTGTGGTAAAAAGCCATAAAACGACTATAAAAACATTTAAAGGCATACTAAATTGAGTCCTCTGGGCTTTTTTCTTCTCTTGTTTGTGTGTGTGAATACATCTCAACCAACATTTCTGAAGCCTTGACTCAGAGCTGTTTGTTTCTAGCCAGATGGGTATCCCATGTATGAACTGGATGTAACAAAATCACACAAACTTGTATGTTTTTTACAAACTAAAAACACGATGCCACTTAATTCACACATGGACATTATGAGGCAAACGAGACATTCTTCATATGACACTAATGTGAGGAGGTTGGTGTTTCACCTACCAGACTGTCAACACCGCCCAGCGTGTGATTGGCATTGTACAGGGAGTAGGTCAACTGGTACACGCCGTCATTGGTCTCACTGTTGCCATAGAAACCCACACCCACAGCAACGCTGTAGAGAGAAGATGCATGGAGGGATAGGTAAGGCATTGACAAATTAATGAGAAGAGCAGAGTACAACAGCAGCGCTGCTTGGCTTATAAATTCTGCATGTCCAAGGTGATGTCCTATTCAGTCACTGAATACAAAGTTTATCAGCTTCAAAGCCATCATTAAAACCCTTGCTGAATTCAAACATAAATGCATTACTACTGAGAAATAAGGATTTTCTTTCTGTGCCCTCCTGCGGGTAGATCTATATTACATATAAGGAGTGTGGCACAACAGAAAACAACACCTGAATATTTCATGCATTCTTTTTTACCCTGGCATTTGGACATTCTCATAAAGCAGTATCATCAATTTTTCCATCAAACCTGCCTTTTGGAGTAACACAAAATACAACAGTAACGAGGCACTTTGGGACACAGAAATGCTATTTTGTCAATCAATAGTTAATTGCAATGTAAACAGAGTCCTCCAAACATAATGAATATGGATTGGAAAGACAGAGTTGCTGTGTGTGTCTTGAGGGAGCATCTTGGACTTCACACACAATTAAGGTTGCGGGAGAAATTAAACAATTCAAAAGTGTTGAATTAATCAAAGAGTTTGTGCTTCTTCCATAAAATTCTTTTTGAGCTGCACATTTAACCATCATGCCCGACTCAAGACCAACTTGCTTCTTTTACTTTCTGCATGATGTGATAAAATATTGTTTTAAGAAATTAGTACTGAAATCTGTGTGTTTTACGATACAAGTTTATGCAAACCTCAAAAATGAATGATTCACTACAGCAGGCAAAGTAAAATACACTGTATCTATAGAGCACTGAAGCTGCAATAAACTGTTTGGTATCTGTGTTCATTTACGTAAACAACACTCTTTGAACCAGAAATTATACAATACAGTGTTTTGGAATGTATGTGCATAATCTCAAGCCGTTTTTGCATATTCAGTCATCCAAGGATTTCATTTGTTCAGCTGGAGCATCAGCACAAACAAAATAATCACAGACATAAATGCAGACTCTTAAGTAGTTTCCCTGGGCTCCTTTATTCCCCAAAGTGCTGCCATTTGATGACATTTGAGAGCACCACAAAAGTGATCTTTACACAAACCCCACAAGTAAATCTCATGTAGAAACCAGTTTCACAACATACTCTAAAGGCCCTGGACAATGTCCAAATTACATTAAAGACTGTAGCTAGTGTGAGTGAAGGTCAGAGATCACACTGGTTGACAAAAAACAATCGCTATACAGTAAAATACCAGCGTTTCCTATGTTTTATGTTTCCTATGTTTTATGGTAGAGGTAGGCTGCAACACCTGAAACAAAGCTATGCTAAACTCAGTGAGACTTATTATCCTTAAAAAAAAAACAACAAAACCCATTAACCTTCAGGGAAAACAAGCCAATGATGCAGCGAAAGCAATAAAGTTACTGTAATGAGTAATGCTTTTGGTTAGACCATCACACAGTCACATATCCCACTAAACTGATCATAAAATGCAATGCAGTCAGGACCTGTAATACTCAAGAGATGGGACATATTTCCTGGGGGAAACTCTTTATACACACTGAGTCACTAGTTTATCAAGTATATCACCTCCAGTGCAATCCAATTTAACAGGCTTTCAGTAAATCCTACTTTTTATGAAGCATTTAATGTTCAGATACAACTTAAGGTGGGTCACAAATTAAGGGAAAACCCAACATAACATGTCTTAGTAAGGCGTTTTGCCACCACAAGCCTCCAGAATAGTTTCAATGCTCTGTTGCAGACATTCTCAAATTGACTGTACAAGAGGGATGAATACCATTCTTCCATATAATATTGCCTCATTTGGTGTTTTGATGGGGGTGACGGAGAGTGCTGTCAAACATGTTGCTTTATTCTGCATTATACTGAAGGGTGTTCCTGTTTTTTGTAGACTTCAACAGCAGCACAAACTACAGCCTCCAAAATGACCACAGATTAATCAAAACACTGGACTCGCAACTACTGTATGTATGTTACATTACTGCGGAGCTGTTGTACTGGATTACATTGCATGTAGCTACTTTATATACTGGCTCAGACTGACTCAAAATTCACTTCATTATCTAATAATCAATGTCAGTAATAAAAACAGGGATGAAAAGTGAATAACTGGGAACCATATCACTCCTTAGAGTTGAGTTGATACAGTATATGTCTATTTAACTTTGTTTTATCATAGATCAATATTTTATGACCTCATTAATTCTACAAGGTTTTATGAGCATGGGTGCCTCTTCACTTATATAATAAACCATAAAACATCAATACCGCTTTCTCCGATCTCTTAATCACTGCATTTACTTACAGCTATCTCACCATTTATTTCAATTATCCATTACTTTTAGCTATTTCAACCATGTAAGCATTGCCTTTTGCTATTTCAAAAGATATATATTATTTTTAGCTAACTATTATAGCATTAATAAATAAATCCATTCTTTATAGCTATTTAAACCATTTATCCACTGCTTTTAGCTATTTTCGACTGACTATTTCAACAGTTTATCCATTACTTTTAGCCAAAAATTTCAACTATTTATAAATAACTTTAGCTGTAACATGTATCCATTAACATTACTTTTAGCCAACTATTTCAACCATTTATTCATATCTTTTAGCTAAATATTTCTACCATGTAGCCATTACTTTTATCTATTAGTGTTACTTTTAGTTAACTTTTTCAACTGTTCACTCATTACTTTTAGCTATATTTCAACCATTTTATGGCAACCGCTTTGCTTGTTTGCATTTACATTTACGTTTTACATTTACTCATTTGGCAGACGCTCTTATCCAAAGCGACTTACATTTGAGGAACAACATACAAGCATCAACAGAGCATCAAATACAGATCAACTATACAACTGACAATACATACTAATAAGAGCAGCAATAAGTACTAGTAAGCTCATAGTACATATCACATCAATGGGGTAAATACCTAGGGAAGGAAGTAAGAGTTAACAAAACAAAAAAGTGCAATCAATACAAGATAACTGTAGGGGATAGAAGAAGAAGAGCACAGAAAGTGCATGTTAGAGGTTAGGAGTTAGAGGTGTTATAAGAGGAAGTGTTCTCGGAAGAGATGAGCTTTCAAGAGCTTCTTGAAGTTAGAGTGGGACGCCCCTGCTCTGATGGCGTGTGGTAGCTCGTTCCACCTTCGTGGTGTCACAGATGATAATAGCCGGGACTGGGATTGCTTTGTGTAAAGGGATGGCAGAGCCAGGCGGCGTTCATTGGTGAAGCGTAGCGGCCAAGAAGGAACGTAAGTTTGTATTATGGAGTTTAGATAGATGGGTGCAGACCCAGTAGTCACTCTGTATGCAAGCATTAGTGACTTGAATTTGATTCTGGAGGCCACGGGGAGCCAGTGGAGGTCACGGAGTAATGGAGTGACACGAGTCCTTTTGGGCTGATCAAAAACCAGACGCGCTGCTGCGTTCTGAACCATTTGTAAGGGTTTCACCGCACAAGCTGGAAGACCTGCTAGGAGGGCATTGCAATAGTCGATGCGAGAGATAACCATGGCCTGTACCTGAAGCTGGGTGTCGTACTGAGTGAGGTAGGGCCTGATTTTCCTTATGTTGTATAGAGCAAAGCGGCATGACCGAGAGACAGCAGCAACATGGTCTGAAAAGGACAGCTGGTCATTAATCATGACACCCTAGTTTCTCACCACCCTTGTTGGAGTGATGGTTGCGGAGTCAATTTGTAGTTTGATGTTATGGTGGATAGATTGCTTGGCTGGAATGACCAAGAGTTCAGTCTTAGAGAGGTTTAGTTGAAGGTGGCAAGCCTTCATCCATGCAGATATGTCCGATAGACAGTCTGTGATCCGCGCTGAGACAGTGGGATCGCCTGGCGGGAAGGATAGGTAGAGTTGCGTATCGTCTGCGTAGCAGAGGTGTAAATTGAGAAGAGAAGGGGCCCAAGCACTGAGCCTTAGGGCACCCCTGGCTCAGTACGCCACCCAGCTTCAAATTCAAGTCACTAATGTTTGCTTGCTAGACTGTATAAAAGATGTGGAGGCAGCCACCAAGGTATCAGCCATTGGTTTGTGGACTACCGTTTTGAAGCCTCTAGTTTGGCATTTTGGTCGTCGCCATCTTGCGTTTTTGGAACAAGAATTTTGTTTTAATTTATAGCGATTTATTATCCATATTCGGACAACAGGGTGGAACTAACTAACTTGATTAGTAAGTAAGTAAGTTAAATGTATAACAGCGCTAGTGCATCTGTAATTCACGTTAGCAGTGATATTAACGGGGATGCTAATTTGGGCTAGTAAAAAAACAGGCCTAAAACCTTTTTCCAGGAAAAACGCCTAAAATAACATACCTAAAATGAATCAGGAATAACTCCCCAACCATATGGGCTAGATGCATAATTCTCCTTTGAAGAGTCAGAAGCTAAGGAATATAAATCCATTGTAAATTAACAGATTTATTTTATCATTACAGACTAAATGGATGCAATAAAGAAAAATATGATATTTTCATCCTCGCCTGGTAAAAAAATCTATATGTTAAATGCAATAAACCATCAAAACCATCGTCAAATGGATTGTAATGCAACTGAATATCTTTTAATACACCTGGAATGCAACTGTAACTGTAAATTCTATGAAAATAGACTAAAATACAACAGTTATTGTTAGAGCTGAACGATTAATTGCATTTGCGATATTATCACGATATGATAAAACGAGATTTTCAAATAGCAAAGGCTGCGATTAGGCTCTGGTGAAATGACACACAAGAGTAAACAAGTCTACAGAGGAAACATCAACTTCGCACATAATGTTGTACATTTACTTATTGTTGTGTAATGGCCTTAAACTTGATAAAAGCTGACACTACAGAAATGTTCTGTCACACAAGAAATTAAAGTAGCACCGGCCACCCGCATGTAAATTGCTGGTTGTGGTGGGTGAAATCTTTGGGCCATCTGCCGCTTTGGCGGACAGGAAAAATGCACAACAGAAAGACACGTGTAGTATGGTGAGCGTATTGTGGCGATCGGCACCTGTGTCACACACACAGCCACCATTTAGCTCAGGAAATATCAGTGCAAACGCACTGCACTGCTTACCAGCATCAGAGGCTGCGGGGGTGCGGAACTCCGGTGTTGTGGCAGAATTACTTAGCTTGTCTATTAAACACGAGAGGCGTCACTTGGTTTTATTTTCGTTGCCCAACTTTTGAATTGAACCTCAAACTGAATATTTTTTGAAGTTTTTGATGAGAGATGGACTCCTAGGAGCTTACTGGATAATACAGTTCACACTGGTGAACTTTGTTTTTCTGGCTGTCTGTAGGTAGGCCGACCTGATGATGTTATATCATATTATTTAAAGCGACCTGACTCTCAAATTATCTTTCTCATATTATTATAATTTGATATTTCTTCTCCACCATTGCTCATAATAATTCATGCAATTCATGCATTACCTAATTTCATCATAACACAGGCCTGGCCTACAAAAAAGAACAGTGTATGTTTAATCTATCTAATATTGTGTTGGTCATACTATACACTGATTTATTGCTTGTCCGTTGTGAATACAGAAGGTAAAGAGCTTAAAAATTTATCGCATATTAAATCACAATCTTAATATTGGTAAAAAAAAATCGCAATTAGTTTATTTTCCAAAATCGTTATTATACAATTTTTTTAATATATACCAGGCGAATGCCCATATTTTGGCAATAGTTACTGTTAGAGTTATCTTTAAAACACTATTTATGTCCACACAACCACATAACATAAAGCTTCCGAAACATTGAAATAGAGAACGGAACATCCCACAGTGATGGGGGGGTGAGGGGGCATCAATCGATCCCGATTAAGCAGACCTTTCCTTTGATACCATTTCTATGTAGCTACTACGAGTTGGCTACCAGACAACAAAAAAGACTGTGTGTTCCAAGGCGGCACTTCTTCTCCTTTGGAGAAAAAGGCGAGAGAATGCATGCACACAGCTCCCTGGTACTGCGCAATAAGATGGCGCCCGGTGATATTTTTACTAACAAGTCAGTGGATCTGTGGACTGTAAACAGCAAAAACGGCAAAAGTCAGCGGTTATAATTGTATATGTATATTGGTGCGTTTGTTGTTACTTTTACCCAGCTAATTAGTCTGTAATTTTGATCATTTGAGTGATGTGAGCCACAGCGCTGATCTCAGGGGGAAATTAGCTTTGGTTTGAGAGGTGGGACATGATACATTCTGATTAGAGATAACTGGATGCTTATAACTGCAGCCATGTACAGTGATTATAGAGCCATTTATGTTGTGATATAAGCTTATTTAGATGCTTGGTATTTGCTGTGTGTTAGGTGTGGATAAAAATGGTCGGTTTGAGCTTCTAGCTGAGCCTCCTAGCTTCACAGAGGTGTTTAGCATGGATAGGGTGATGCAATACTAGTTTCAGACTAGAATTTCTATTTGCATTTTGTGTGAAAATCGCGTGCCCCCGGTACAGAGGGGGTCAGGGCTCAAGAGGATGTTGTTTCAATCATGCTGGTCAAATATACCCAGTGCAGTGGATACGATTTGCCTCTATCCTGACTGACAGGTCGCCATGGTAGCAACTTGTCAATCACGAGGTAGCCATGCCCTGAAGCATACCCTGATTTATTCTAAACGGGACCATAATTTTACAAAATGAACATCATGCTGTTTTGAAGATGACTTGAAACTAACAATTGTGACCATAATCTCATTAGTAAAAGTGTTTACTGAGGGAATAAATCAAGTGAGAAGTACGGTCATTTGTCATTGACTTCTATACAATTTGACTTATTTTTGCAACCAGTGGAGTTGCCCTCTACTGGTCATTATAAAGAATGCATGTTTAATGCACTTTTGCAGTGACTTCACTTTTCCGACATACGAGTATGTGTTTTTTAAATTCAAATTGTGATTTCTAATCCACAATCTTTCCATGTACTGCCCAGAAACTACAAAAGTACCCCCTGGTTGGGAATCAATGCTACAGTGTCATCACAAAATGTGCTCAAGAAGAAGGCCAGAGGCAGGTCAGGTCAGTCCCAGAGGGAAGGTACGCAGAAGTCAGCCTAATTGAGTCTTAGAGCAGTATCCTTAACCTTGTGGACTTCCTGATGCTGTGGATAAGCGTTAAGCAGAAAAGAGAGACTATAAATCCATGGTCAATGATGCGTCTTGCAGCATTCACTTGGAATTGGCAGAGCTGTTGTGTGTCAGTGTGGTGGTCGATGCTTAGTGCAGGTGGAGCACAACAACAGGGGCTATTTTCCTAATTACTACAACAAGGACATAGTCTCATTAACTGACACCCTGCAGGTAAACCACCCACTCTGCAGATTTTATCACAACTCTCAGGAAGAGGAATAGAGAAAGGGAAGAGGTGGTACATTAAAGACAGAGCAGACACAAAAAAGTGTGGAGCATTGACTATTAAAAGATGTGGGTGCAGCTTGCGTGACATCACCCATTAGTTTGTGGACTACAGTTTTGAAGCCTCGAGTTTGGCCTTTTGGCAATTGCCATCTTGATTTTTTGGAACTAGATGTGACCATATTTGGATGAGAAGGTGGAGCTGGGGAGGATACACTCTAGCTTTGTTAATAACAAGGCAGACATACCCTAAAGCATACTCTGCTTTATCGTCTATTTTATTGTAAATGGGACCATAATTTAGCTAAATATTTCTATTAGCGATATTTCAACCATTTTATCTTTTACGATAACTGTTACAACTACTTTGCTTGTTTGCTGTGATATTAACTGGGATGCTAATTTTGGAGCGTGAAAAAAGTCTTTTGGCCATTACCATATTAATCTTAAAACCATCATAATTTACAAAATTAACATCATGCTGCATTGAAGAAGACTTGAAACTAGCAATTTAGACCTTAAATCCATCTGGAAAGTGTTTCCTGAGGTAATAAATCAAGTGAGAAGTAGGGTAATTTTGTCATAGACTGCTGCATTCCATTTACCTTGGAAGTCGGAGCTGGAAATTTCAAGTACAACAACAGATATAAGTCGGAAAACCCAGATGGATCCTTTAGCCATTGTTAGCAATAACAGTTTATAACAATGCACTGCACAGTATTTTTCACATCAAGACACCGTAGTATGTCCACAGGTATAAGTTGGACAGTACTGTGCGATAGACAGAAGTGCGATAGACAATATATTACTACAACAATACTGTTGATGCTCGGGGGCAGCATTCTTGGATTTTGAGGTTGTGGTTGATGAGGTTCTCCCGACTTTCCCAAGTCAGAATTTCCGACTGTCAAATGGAACGCAGCATTCGATTCAGTGTAACTTATTTCTGCAACCAGTGGCGTAGCCCCCTGCTGGCCATTAGAAAGAATGCAGGTTTAAGGAACACTGCGTTGGCTTCACTTTTCAGACCCGAAGGTTCCTGCTTGGTTTGGAGAGAAACAGGAAGTGACAGATACAGATAGACCAAAAGAGACACAAGTAGACAGTGTATACTGTAAGCAGACAGGGAGATGGATAGTTTACAACAAATGATATGACACAAAAACCGAGAGCAAGACAATTGGACAAACAGAGCAAGGCAGACAAAGAACAAAGAACAGGGAACAAGTAAAAGAATATGTGCCTTACTTCATGCACCACATTTAATAATAATCCACTGATTATGATGTCTATACTAGTACATTATATTCATTTATTTTTGTTCCCCACCAAATAAAACCACCTAAAAAATACCATGGGAGCTGCTCTCCTTTCATCTCTGTGTGTCTAAACAGATCCTCTAGTGCTCCAGACGTAGAAAATGCATTGGGTAAAAGTAGTTGGAAGAAACATGGACTTCTTTGAACCATGCAAATATTATAAGGCTAGAATCTAATCAATATACGGAAAGTGTGAGGAAAGAGAGAATATCTTTCTTTTTCTACCCCTCCTTCACTCTGTCAGCCCTTCCAGTTCCCTTAGTGCTGCTCTTTGAAATATCTACAGTCTAATTAAAAGAGATAGAATATCTAGATATATTTGAGTAGGCATGTAGTGAGCAGGAGTCCAAACTGTCAAGTTGATAAATGAAAAAATGGATAAAAGACATTGACGGGAATTCGAAAAAAAGGAATCAAATACTTCAGCCTGCAGCAGAAAAATGCCCTTGGTCACTATGAATAGACTCGGACATGTTTAAACATTTGAGATTTTGCCCCAGAATGGCAGCAATGACTCCCATGAGATGACAAATATAGAATTTTATATTTTACTCTGCCCTCCTGAAGTCTCAGCAAGGTCCACCCCAAAAATCCCCTTAATATGCAGCAGGCCTAAAATACAAAACACAAATAGCTCCTTTCTGCATCTCCATTTTCAGAGCTAGGAAAACAAAAAAGCAAATTTAGGGCCTGAGATGCCATAAAAACAAAGTTGTATATTGTCATTTACCAAATGTTAGACGACCCCAATTAAAAACTGAAAGGGGTCTTTAAAACACAACTGCCGGTATGCTTTTATTTCTGATACTATAGACATTTTATGACAAGCATCTGGTGTGTGAAAACATTTCTGTACGGGGTACAATGGAGGACACTGATATCATGTAAACAGACCGTTTATCTCTCTTCGTTTCTTTCTCTCTCCTGTTTCTAATGTCCTCAATTCTCATTTCTGATTGGCACAAATACAAATAAATATTTCAAGTGTCCTGGAAAGGAGAACTTCTGATGATCCACTTACATAAACAGTGGAAACACTGCTGTCATTGTGAAAAAGTCTGTGCCGGGTCTCTACTGCCTTTGTAAATAAAACCCCCTTTGGAGTAGACTGGAGAATGCTGACAACATTTTCTAGCTTTTTCATTGATATTATTTTAAATTGTCATTTATTTACATCTGTCTGTCAAAAGCACAATAACCAATTGTTAAGTGTTGTTCACCTCAACTCTAAAACGATTGGCAAAACATAAAGATCCCTTGCACAGATTAATGCTGTCCTCTGAAAAGGCTCGCAAGATTATCAATTACCCTGTACTTTAATTAACACAAACAGAAGAAAGTCTGATTTTATTCCACAGGCTCTAGGGCTAAACACTATACTAGAGATGGTCAGATACCTTGTGTAAAGATTGATAAATACACTTGAACTTTCTACACTATTTGACATAAAATGCCTAAATCATGTTGGATATTATTGGCCAGATATGGATTGGCCACTTCCATTAACTGACAGTTAAAGCTGGGGCAGGCATTTTACTTCAGAAGCATTTTTTGTTATATTTGTTGAAATTCAGCAAACAATAAATCTAATGGTCTAACAGAAAACTGAAAAAAACAAACGTAATGTAATTATACATACATAGTAAACCTAGTACAACCTGCTTTCGAAATACTGTACTTAATCATGGTCATGCCAATAAAGCAACAATTTCGTTCATTTTCAGTACCAAACTATTATATAAATATACAAACTAGCAATAATATATACTGTGAAGTATGATGTTTATATTTTAGTAAATCAAACCATTAGTCCAGATGTTCTCAGTATGAGAGGCTTGATCACTTAGAGTACAGTATAATTACAGAGTTAATGTGCTACACCATGGGTAGGGCTGCAACCACAGCTGAGTGACATCTGCTCTGGTTTCACCAGTGTTAATTAGGATGGACATCACAGCATATCAACTGCAGCTACTGTCAAACATAATTAGGGTTGAGGACGGCAAGACTTTAAGCAAAGGCAGAAGGAAGAGGGAAGGACAAACAGGACTGAGTGTAGAGGGACAGGAAATACAATGAAAGAGGACATAGTGAAGAGAAATGGGGAGTAAAAAGTGAGGGTGAAAAGAGGGGAAGGATCTGGATTGATGAGATTAAAATGAAGCCAGTTTTCCTGTTTCCAAGTCCAATCCAAAATCCACTGGGCATATCCAGCAGATTGACATAATCAAAGTTGGGAATCAGATGAAGGAGAGGTTCCCATTTAAAGCCTGAGCTGCTACATAGCAGCGACCAGACAGATGGTTATGATTTTGTTTAGAAATCTCGCAGAAGGTGAAAGATTGGGCTGTCTAAGACCAACTCTCACTAAACTCACTAAACCATCAACAAGCTGAGACAGGATTAGACTTATATTTTATAGCACAAGGACCCCATATATGGACATTGTTACACAATATAAAAAAAAAAAAAGCTAGTTTTTAAATCATTCCCAGAATGAAAGACAAGGATGAAAGCTACTCATTCAATACTGTTTATTCAGTCAATTCAAAATAAGTCAAGTTTTCATCCAAATTCAGCACAAATTTTAACAAAATTGCCAGAAAAACAAAAAGTTACTTAATGTGCATATCCACCCGTCTGTTGTCTGCATCGAGATAAACAAAGGACACAACTAGATTTCTTAGTTAAAAGAGCACCAGTCAAAACTTTAGGAAACAAAAATGATGGAAAATAAAATGGAAAATATTGCATTTATGTTTGTTCATGTATTTATTTGTGGAAGGTTACTTCCAACTCATCGCTCCACATGGATCTGATATTTCCGTCTCTTCAGTGGATGTTCAAGTCACATGCTTCATGTACCTCATGATTTATTCACTAAGTCTTTTCCACTTTTCCATTGAAGAACAGTAAACCACATAGAATATTTGCAATGGAATTTGTCATGTAATGTTTTTTTATATAGTTCTGTGGTTTTAAATAGGCTAGTGAGTGACTGCACAAAATTACTTTGTTAAGACTGAGTCAGTGGTGATACAGGATGGATATGGACCTTATGGAATATCTGGTTGTTGGTCTGGTTTTTCCTGGGTATTATATTGTCTATATTTTATAAGTTTACAACCAGCTTTTGTCACAAAAGTTTATTCATTTTTAGGGGTCCTAGCATGAAGCAATTCTTGTTCTTATTAACTAAAGGTTCTTACAAACAAAACATCCTTAAGGCCGAGAGAATTTTTTTTCAAAAAGGTTTAAAATACTAATACTATTCTACTACCCAGACAATCAATTCATGAGAGCTTCCGACAGCATCCAACAACTTGAACCATAGTCCTCTGCTTCTCCTAGTTAGTGCTTGCAGCTGTATTTTCACTCTTCAATCCATCCATCCATCCATCGTCAACCGCTTATCCTGCGTACAGGGCTGCGGGGGGCTGGAGCCAATCCCAGCTGACATCGGGCGAAAGGCGGGGTACACCCTGGAGAGGTCACCAGTGTATTTTCACTCTTCTAATTTTGAATTTGCAACATACAACTTTAATGTTAAGAGGAGTGTGAGTCACTCGTTTTAAGAAACTACACATAAATAACTAAATTTAACAAAATGAACACCGGTGTATTTGGGTGGGAACAGAAGCCATCCGCAACCCTTATCAGAGAGAAACCACAGAGTAAAAGTGTGCAACATTGCAACATCAAGCTAAGTGTTATATGAT
Source organism: Micropterus dolomieu (assembly GCF_021292245.1). NCBI lineage: Eukaryota > Metazoa > Chordata > Actinopteri > Centrarchiformes > Centrarchidae > Micropterus > Micropterus dolomieu. Next base: position 20,289,193 of record NC_060163.1, read on the forward strand.
TATTGTTTTAGTGCTGTTTTTGCAATTAGGGATTCAAAGGCAATTTGATATTCAGAATGTTTGTCATCATGCTTTTAGAGCGAGCCTTGAATAGAGGGGGTAAAATATTTAAATGTTTCCTTTTAGAAAACTCTGCTGGGTAAGGCACAAAGAAGAAAGATGATGTAAGTAATTAGTGTAATTCACCTTAAGATGGGTCAGAACACAAGCGTTAGCCTGCAGTGCTGCGGACCTTTCAGGATATTTTACACAACCATGACACCCTGTGTGTTTCCATTTAAAAATGAACCATCTCTGAAAAAAGATGGATGTAGGATAATGCTCGATTATGCTAATTTAACACTACCCACTGGTTGATAAACATGACTCTCACATGGTTGAGAGAAGTATCTACTCCTCTGGCAACAAATTAAATTAGCTACTTTTTGGGGAGAGCACATCTCATTGACTGGCCTAATAGGTTCTATCTGGTGATGTACGTGCTGACTATGTTACATCAGTACATGTGTTTTGGTCACTTTATAACAGACTGTAAGCGATTGTCCCTATAGTTTGAGAGCTGTAGCAGTGAGCTGCATGAAGAGTTGTTTTGCAAGTTTGACACAGCAGCAGAATGTTAACAGAATGAAATGTTGGATCTAAGTAAAAAATAATGAACTGCTCTAGGTTGTCTGTGTACCAGCTAACGGCTATAATACTGATATCATTCATCTTTACCGCAGCTAAACATAATGTCATTTCACATCAGGACTGTTTTCAGTTCACCATAGACTTGATGAGATCCAGCAGCCTCCAGCCAAAACAACAACAAAAAAAATCACATCCTGCATTGCTCCTCCGCTGTTTAATCTGAGGAAACACTGGGTCAGATTTCATCTTAAAATATCTTAAAAAATAAGGACTTGTTTTTCTTCCTCTGTAGTCTAATTTTAACCATTTAAGTGGTTTATTGAACAAATTCTGCATACTTAATACATAATAAGTAAGCTTGAAATGTGTTGTAGAGTATTTGTAATAATGGTAATGTCATTTGACTCACCACTGGAAACCTGAAACCGACTTTTCAATATTTGGGTTGAATTACTCAGCCAACGATGTAAACAGGAGGCTTTTTTATAGAAGCAAAATAAATAGGCTACGCTTAATAAACTTTATGGTCTGCTAGTGCATTAAGCTGGGAGAAATGTTATTTACAAGTAATGAAAGAGTTTAAGGAATCTATGAAAATGTCTGTGCTGTACTTCCGTGTAATATTCATCTACATTCATATCATTTTATATAATATAAGATGTAGAGAGTAAAATATTTATACAACTCATGATGTTTCTCTGTCTTATTTTATATTGTTGCCTTTTATAAATGTTAGTCTGCACCTAAAGTAACATAAAATACTATAGGCTACTCAGAGGGAGTATTGCATTTGTGTCACTTGTATTGCATTCTCAGCAGAATATTCATAATACACCCACATCAGGATGGCTGCTCCCACAACAATGGAGCTCGAGAGTCAGAATGCCAGTGTAAACCCAGGGCTGGTAAACTATAAGATGACTGTGCCAATATCCCCTCCAAACAGACGCCATAGCTTCTTAGGGACCTGTTCTGACAAACACATATCCAGACGGATGTTCAAGGGAAACACTGCTTGTACAAATATCAAAACCTTTCATTCTTTTGCATATTTTATGTCTGTTTTTAAACTACAAATCACAAAAAATATAGAAAGCGTGAGGGTTATCAGAGAGATTTCAACTACATCAGTGCTAAAAGAGATTTACCAGACATGATAGAGATCAAAGAGTGATCTCATCAAAAGGAACATTATAAGGAAGACTGACAATGCTATTGTGAACCCAAACCACAAGTATCTGCAGAACTGCAAAAAGAAGCCAAAGATTTTTTGAAAAGGGAGGTGGACTGACAGGTATGTAGACCAGAAAGAGAGACCCTGAACACCCCGGGAATACAAATGGGAAAACAGAGACAGGCAGACAAACAGACAAATCTGTCAATATGTGCACAATGAACTATTAAGTTGTGGATCTCACTCTCAGACTGAGAGTCTTTGCAGTGAAAGCATCATACCAATTTCAGCTCCCCGTTAGGAATACTGAATGACCAATAAAGAAAATGGGAAAACACACAGAGTGGCAGACATCAACAATGAGTGTGTGCGCACGATAATCAGTAGTTAGGCATAACATCTGGTCTTGTCTCATCTTGATTCTCTCACCATGTGATGAGGCCGGCAGCAACAGCAGACCAGGTGACACAACAGGAGTTGGGCTTCTTGCTCTCCTCTTCTTCGTCTTTGCGGCAGCAGCACAAACAGCTCAGGTAGATGGCCAGACATAGCAGGTTGACGCCGAGTCCCGCAGCAGCCACACAGCCCAGGAATATTAAAGACTACGGGGAGAAAGAGAAGGAGAGGCGATGACTTAATGCAGCTAAGTCAGAAACAAAAAGTGGTTTCAGAGCTCATGTTTTACCTCAAGCAATGAACAACCTGGAATGCAGGGTCACTTATGAATAATGCTTCCCAGCAAGTTTTACATAACTTTAGTTTTGGGGAAATTTGCCTGTTGGTTCACTTGCCCATTAAAAGCAAGGTATTGCAATCTTATTGGTATATCACATATATTTTTCTTTTTTTTTTTTGTCATGTTTCTTTATCTGCTCTGTAAAGCGACTTTGAGTTCGTGAAAAGCGCTATACAAATTCAATTTATCATTATTATTATTATATTTTATTGGTATACCCCATACATTTAATTTGAACTAAACTCAACATGCTGTCGATTGGTTGTTCAAAGGAATAAAAGTTAAAAATAGTTAAAAGTTAAAATAATCTTTTTAAATAAATATTTTTAGTGCTTTATCAGGCTTTTTAACTTCTTACAGATACAGTTTGCAAATTTCATTATCAGTAACACCTTTTCCAGTAGAACAAAGTTTTTACCAAAGTAGCTTAGCTCCGATAAACCAACTGCACACTAAGCTTACCTGCCCAGAACCAAACAGCAGGTAAAGGTAACGACTAAGCTAGCTGGTGAAAAAAGCCAAACAACTAGCAACTATGGCCAGATATTTTTTTCTCAGGAGTTGGAGACCAAAATAGAGCTAAAAGGAGAGTGAATATTAGACTTGGTGGTCAGAAACATGTCTCAAAATGAACACGTTAGCAATAACATACTAGCCATCTGCTTTTAAGACATTCATATGACAATGCTCCTTGTAATAATTTAAGTTAGCATACTATAAGCCAAAGAGTTAGCATGAAGTAGGCTACTAGACAACATGAATTATTATAGACAAATTAATGCCTTTAAAGTGTGTGTTCTGTTGAACAGGTAATTTTTCATCTGCTGTCCATTTGAGAAATCTCAAAATGACATGACTCATCAGATACATAGCCATTAAAGGCATATCCACTTGGCCTCTGCTTAATAGCAGAGCTTCATTCAGTAATCAGGCATGTGATTGGCAAAGGGCAAAAAATCAGGAAAATATGGATTGTAAAGCAGGACCCATGACGATAACTTATTTGGTGGATGTGTTGCAGTGGGAATCAAAGACAAGTGTCTAATACACTGCCCCATCACAACCTCTCTATAATAATTATTATTTTGTATTCATTTTTACTAAACTTCAACAACTAAATGTGCAACATTCAAAATGAAATAATTGAGTCTATAACTAAATAATATAACTACTAACTTTCAAATTAGTTCAGTTAAAGTTAATAGATTATTTTTAATGAATAAGAGACAGCAGCAAAGGTTTTCGCCTGTTTAAGACCTGGTGGCCTAACTGTTAAAGAAACATTACGTTATATTCTTCAGGAAACTCAGATCAAACAGTCAGATCAGTCTCAGTCTACTGATAAACTGTAGGAAAAACATTTCAACTGTGGCAGCGGGAGACGAGAACGACCGCAACAGTTTCGGGATCGCGCCAGTTACACAGAAGCCGTTGCCATGGTTACCTGGGGGAGTGCTTGTTTGCCTGTCTGTTGATGAGGAGCGCAGAGCCATCTGAGAAAGGCCTTATATAAACCCCCTAACAACCATTCACAATAAATTAATTTATAACGGCCAAAACCTTTAACATAAGGAAGACGTAAAAAAACAAACATTCATACAGCAAAGTGTACATAGGCTATATGATTGATAAATAGACAGCAAAGTCAAACTAAACATTAGACATAGCCTAACAAGCAATAATCAAAACATAGCCTAACTTACCCAATTTATCCGAAACTTATTGTCGACTTAGTCTTGGGCAAGTTACTCAGAAATAATATTAGGCGTACCTACTAGTTACTTAGCATAAGCCTTTAAAAAGTATTAACTTAGCTACTTAGTAGCTACTTTACTGGGTGATATAACGCCACTCTCTCCCGATGAGTCCAAGCATCACTGGCAGCAACCCCTGACATCTTAAATAAAGATGGCATAATATAGTATTTCAACATGCTCCCCATCTCCGTACAATAGCCTACACATGGAGTGAGTAGTGGTGCAATATAAAATGATTCTGTAATGGGAGCATTATTTGATATGGGATATTAGTCAGAATACGCTACCCCTGAAATGATGTTATAATATAGCCTAATCAAAAAACAGAACATGTCATAATACTGTGAGAGTTATAAATTTATGGGATTGGAAAAGGGAACACATAAGGTAGCATTTTTCGATAGGGCAGAGCGACTCGATAGACTGTGCTGTCGATTTGCGCTACGGTAAAATTTTTCGACAAGGCAGCATAGATCGTAAGAACACCGGAGTTTCTTTGTGAGCTACACGTTGCTGTGTTACTTTAGTATAGTATAAATGCAGAATTGTTCGCGGTTTAAAGTTTTTTGCTGGTGGCACAAAGCTTACAACGGATGACAATGTTCTTTGCATTGACTGTGACACAATAATGGCAATAACGTTACTTACAGCTGTCGAAAATAGGCTACCTCTCTCTCCCTGTTCCCCCGTCTTTCTTTAGCTTTTTGGCTGAGATGACTTGAACAACATAAGCGCGACCGCGCTGCAGGTGGCGCTGAGCTGCAGCGCGGTCGTACTTTCACGTTTCACTAATGGAAGGTGCGTTCAGTAGCGCAGCGTTACTTGGATTAGTAATTGTATTAGTAACAGTTTTGGAAATAGTAATCCGTTACATTGCTCTTTACTGGTGAAAGTAATATTACAGTAGGCCTATTAGTGCCCAACACGCTACCACTGATGCGCGAGAGCGACTGTGGTACACATAGTGCAGGTGTGGAATGGGCAGCTGAACGCAAACAAACATCCTTGATACTTGGAAAGGAAGAAAACTTTACACACGTCAGCCTGTAAATGTCCTCAAATTCTCTCCATTTCACTCGGACAGCTCCTGTCCCTGAGTAATATAAAGATGTTCAGTGACTCCAAACAATCAATTTCCGACTAACATCAACAGTTACTCTGATTAGCGCCATAATAAGACACACAAAAACAAATGAATATGTCTGCTCCCAAAGACAAGGCCAGCTGCATCCACACCTCCTCATACATCTCTGCATCTACTTCTCCCTCTCATTCCTCCTTTAGCCCCCATCCCACCTTCTGTGAGAGATGGAGTGCCATGACAAAAATAGCAACATGACTGTCCTAAGAGCCTCAAATGAATTCTGCAGCCATCTGTGAGCAGATGGGTTTATTCAAGCTCAGCACCTCTTTTTTAAACGCCTTTCTCTTCCTTTTTAGTTTGTCTGAAATCTTTTTGGTGCTGGGCCATCTGTTCCCATGCTGCGATGTTATGCGTCCTACAAGTCAAGCAGTGGGATTTAAAAAAAACAAAAAACAAAAAAGGGAAAGAATCTGCAGGATTATGTCAACTATTACTATAAAAGAGCCAGGTACATTTAAAAATCATCCAAATGCCTCAAAACAGCTGTTTTTAGAATCTGACACAGTCCCTTTCCTGTCGACTTTGCTAATAAAAGAGCAAAAATACAACAAGATAGATATCATCACTCATTTTGCACTTTTTGCTCTATGAAACTTAGTTTTTATCATTTGCCTACACCATGAATCTCAGTTTTTATTTATTCCCTTCTCCCTTAAAACAATCTGTCTTTCTACTCTCTCTCCTCTGCCTAGCTCCATCTGTTGGGGTGCAGTGTCTCATCTTGTCTCATTTCACGGCTACATGCCTTTCATGTAGAAGGCCACACATCTGCTGATAAAAAAAAGGAAAAAAAAGTAAAGTGTCAAAGGAAGGACAGAGCACTGTCTCCACTCATTGACCCCTCAAATTCCTCATATTCTCTAGAGGCCCATTAAATAGGTGTGGAACTTTAGCACCACAATTTAAGAGATGGGATTATAAATGTGTTAATGGTTGTGCTCAGACAGACGGATGGCAGTGTGCACCAAGGTGAGACAAAAAGACAAGAGAGAGAAGCTCCTCGTTTCATCTGTGATGAGAATCGGTGTAAATTGGGTGTAATTGAGGTGAACCCAGTAAATGAGACGGAGATGTGGGACGCAGGTGGATAATACAAACGTGGGGGGATGGGTGGGAGAAAGCCCCAGATTGGTCGAAGTGGAGAAAAGGGGGGAAACTCCTGCTGAACGCACAAACACTGGGCCACCCAGCCGCTTTTATTGTCATGGTAACCTGCAGGTTAGTTCATGCCCTTGCGACAGGGAGGGAGTACGAGTGAAAGGGCGAATTACCACAGCCTATTTGAATTAAGCAGCATGTGACAGGCCTGCTTAAATTGCCATGCCTCTGTCTTGTGATTCCCCTGCAGCCAGGCAATGCAGAGAAAGGAGGGAATGTGGCAGAAGGGGCAGAACCAGTCCGAAAAACAGTAGAGGGACCTGGTTGGGGCTCAGTGACTCACATGGACCATCAAAGGTATAAGCTTTGGTTTATATTATCTTTTAGTTGTACGTTCCATCATGTTTGGGCCACCAAACCCCCCTTAAACTCATCGTATAATTTAAAAATTGCATGGGGCTTGCCGCGAACCTGTACACAGGATAAGCTGTTGACGGATGGATGGATGGAGTTTGAGAAGGAAGTCACAAATTTATTTTTGGAGAAACATTTATTCCAAGGTTGCTTTTAAAGCAACTGACAACACTCTCCACTTTCTGTCTATCACTCTCTCTCTCTACTGTCCTTTCTTCTCAGTAGTAGGGCGCAAAAATAATGGCTTTTGAATTATGTAGCATTCATTCAGTGGACTGAACATGCACAAAGACACACACCAAAAACCCCATCCTGCAACCATCACTTCCCAAGTGCTCCAACCTTCCATTATGTGTAAAAACACCATTTATGGTTTACCGACAAGAGTGTGCACACATTCGCTCTTTGGTAAAATCAAATTGGCAGGTCTGACCACTTAACTGCTACCTAAATTAGGTCTGAGTAGTTTCCCATAAAAGCAGACTCGATATGTTAACACCCTTCTCCTTACTTACTCATTCCCAACTCAAGAGGCCCACTCCACTGTTTTCTCTGTTTTGTTTCCCCTCAATTGTCCCTATAGACAGGGGGTGGGGTTAGCATGAGGCTGGGGGCAATGACACAGGAAAGAAAGGGAAGAAAGATCTAGCAGTGCGGAAAGGCAATCACTGAGATCTGGAGCGAGTAGAGGGGGAAAGGATGAGAAAAAAGAGAAATAGGAAGAGAGGGTGACAGAGTGATGGAGGGAATATTGTAGCTAATGAAAGGAGTAAGACAGCAGGGTGTGGATGAGAAAGAGTGAAGACAAGGGAAAGAGAAAAACGGGGCAAGGAACAACAAAGTGTGTGTTTGCACGTGCCTGTCTCTGTAAAGGGAAGACAAAGACACAGCTACCTCATCCACATGGCTACCTCAGACAGACTCTTCATTACTCAGTGCACAGCCCAGTTTCTCTCCTAGTCCATTGTAGATGGCTTCGCCCTGAGGCTGGAACGTTGCATAATGCTACGATTTTCCCCAGATAGTGAGCAAACCTAAGAATCTCATTGTTGAATGTACAAAAATGAACACACACAAGTGCGTGATAAGTCAAATCAGCCACGTGCTCTGCCCCAAAGGACGACTAATGGACTTATTTAAGGGATGACATGTAGGTGAACTCAACAACAATTTTTTTTTATCATATTCCATCAGTTACTCACAAATACTCATGTAGCCACTGTGTGAATTTAATAAAATGCAAAGCTGCCAGTTCATGTTTTGCAAAATGTAATCCAATTAGGTTTTCAAGATTTTTTTATATAACTGAGTAATCTATCAACTGTTTTTTTTTATTAATCCATTATTTGTTTTATCTATAAAATGCCAATCCAAAAACTGATTTATCTACTAATCATTTTTGCACTTATAAACCAATACAAAAGCCCTGCAATAAATCCAACTTCAATGCAGTTTATAAGTCCATATTTAAAGCTTCACAGTTACGCAACATCATTGCATCAAAAGGACTCTGAATAGTGATTTCTTGCAGAAAATGCTTCCAAATGTTCAGTGTCCATGTATAAAAGAATGGCATGTTTTCCCCGTGAAAATCTGACCTGAATACCTCATGAAGAGCACTTCCCTGTTAAAACAGGTGCTTTATTGGAGCAGAATGGAAAGAGACCAAGAGGATGAGCTATATATCAAGGCAGATGCAAACAACAGTCTAAGTGGTATATAGTGTGTGCCTTATGCGTAGAGCCCATTAAAAATCAATTTTTAATACACAAGTACTGACCATAATTAATACATAGAGATGGAAAGGACCTCCATCTGTTACTGTGCATCTGCTAAGCAGGTCTAAGACGTGTAACAGTGGAATTCTACAGGCTTGGAGCGGTGCTAAATGCACGCTAAGCGATACGAAGTGTCTTCTGCAAGCATGGCTGCTCAACAGCAGGTGGCAGACAGCTGTGCGGAGGTGGAGAAGGTCTCCAGGCGCAGCGTGCACTGATGTACAGTACGTGTGTGTGTGGCCTCAATGGACAGTGACATTCCTTCAACATGATAGGGGTTAAACGGGTGTCAAGCCAGTTACAGAAGGAAAAAGACGTGGACAAAGAAAGAACTTCCACCTTAAAAGTCAAAGCGTAGTGAGCAGCAGGGGCCTCTTCTCGCTGTTGCAAATCAATAGAGTTGGTTTAAGAGATTTTTTAAAAGAATGGTCAAAATTGATAGGCAGATCTATCTTGGCTTTTAGTTCCAAGTATGAGTAAAGCTCCCAAAACACTGGATCCTACAATTCCCATAATGCAATATAATAGAAAGTTTTTATGAATCCCTCACCCCAAGTTTTTAACACAGGGTTTCCGCTGAAATTTCTAATCACCAAGCCCAAGCTGAGATAACATGATGACAAGAGCAGAGACATTTTCTCAGACTTCCCAAAGCTCCCCCAGATTTAGAGGAGACATTATAAAACTGCTTTCAGTAATTGAAAAGTGCACTGACCTCCATGTGGTGTGAAAAGTGCCCCTTCAAGAGCAAAAACAAACAGAACATATTCATTTTATAAATTGTACTGGGAAGCAGACACAAATTTGAATGTAAGCTGCAGAGTGCCTTGAGAAATGGCATCACTATGAAGAAATGCCCCCCTCCCCAAAGATCAATGGAGCAGTGCGACTCACTGTATTCCTCCACACTGCTGCCTGTCCCACACTGACACTTGGGCAAACACCCCAGGGACCTGGGCTCTTTCCGGCTGAGTGCACTCGGCTGGGCCTGCCCGTGTTCACAGCTGGGACACCATTAAGTCCCAGCAAAGCGACCCATGAGTTATGGATGAGAGGAGGAGGAAAAGGGAGGAAGATGGGGCTTTGTTGCTAAAGGATCCTTTAAATCTGTTACGCTGCACTGTCGTGTTGCCCTCAACACAAACAAACTGAAGGTCTCAGGAGCTTTGTGAGGTGTAGTGCTTGCTCATTTTCTAAGATTTTTTCCATCTTTTCAATAAAGAGAACTGCTTGCCTTATTCCTGTTGTTCTGTATAACCTTCATGAATCTCTATCAAGTAACTGCCTCTTTCTGTGCAGGTCATGCTTACCGGGACATCTTTGGAGTGCGGCGAAGCATGCTACCTCCCTGTTTGCTCAACTCCCTCTGTGAACCCGAAGCCCAAACCCTTCCTCACGGGAGCCAGGGGTCGTGATTTTGATGCTACACCCTCCCCCCCCCCAACAAAGGATCCCCAACCCCCAAAGGAAGAGCAGACTTTCATTGTTTTTTCTGCTGGAGGGGAATGCATGAATCCACTTGTCCCAGTTCATGCAGCACTGGTGGGTACATACATTTAATCTGACCTGCTGAAGATTCGTTTTGTGGTCTTCATCACCTACTAAAATCATATCACAAAGGAAATGCACAGGAATACCAAACAATCATAAGCCCCCAGCTCAATGGATAATCATTCAGTGCTGTCATATCTTGTTTAAATGATGTTACATCAGCATGAGGGATGGACATGCTGCCTTATTAGTACAGACCTCGGCCATACCATCTAGCCAATCAGGTGATGCTAATCACTGGCTTCAAGCACTATAGAGACAGATTGGGGTAAATGACCTTCTGGAGAGCCAGAGGGGACACCGTCAGTGCATCCTTTTATGTGTATGCATAACACAAATGAGGACTAAGTAGATTGCTGCGTAATATATAAGAAATGCCGGGGTTGAGCGGAGGAAAATCACTGTTTTAACAATAAGGTTACACGGTCATTAACACAAATAGGGAGAGGCTGAGGTGCGACAAGGAGCATGGAAATCAAGAATAACAGATTTAAGATTGATTTTCTTGAGGAGGCAACAACAAGAGCTGGAAAATTTCCAATGCTATCAGAGTGGTTCCGATAGCTGAATAGATAATGGATTTTCAGGCTTTGGTATGCATAATTCTCTATTTTCTATCTCAACAGCTTATGCATTCAGTTGTAAAATCAGCTGTAATCACCAAAAATTTTTTCCTTGTAACAAATGGCATTATGTGAAGATGAGCTGGTGCAAAAACACAATCAAATATTTGAGATCACAACATTAGGGATATTAACAAATGTTATGAATTAAATAAAAAACGTAGGTATAATGACACAATAATAACTGTGCTTTAGGAAGCCATTGCTGCTTAAAGAACATTATCTTTACCTAAAAATGGGGGAAAAAACACATTTTATCCTCATGGCTTCTGTCTCCCACACATGAACGGCTTTAACACAATGGCACATCCATTTACAGTAGATTGGTATTGGAAGGTGTAACATCAATGAACATAGAGGGGAAGGGGAATGAAATGCTGATGCCGCAGAAATACAAAAGTGAGAGAGCGAGAAACAGGGAAAACAAAGACAACAGAAAACAGAAAGGTCTGAAGGAGGATGCTGTTGGCATGCACTCGGGTGGAACACTGTTCCCAGGGAATCTCTGTGAGAAAAACCACTGAAGCAGAAAGATCAAGTGTGTTAAGAGTATGTGTTTGCTTCTGTAATTGAATAGTCTGTCTGTGGCTTGCTCATTTATCCCATATTATTCTAGGCCACGGTAATAGCAAGATAAAAGCTTTCAATAGAAATTTGTCTGAGCTGGACATTAAAGTGATCAGTCGGGGGACAGGAAAAGTGGATGTTGTTTTGTCAAGGACAAATGGTGCAGCTATTAAGCAAAAGTCTTTGTTCTCTGGTGCTGTGGGATAGACGAATGTTCTTTAATCGTCTGTTCTGTCATTATTATACAGGAAGTGTGGAATCTACCTAAATGTCCATGTTTGTTAAGGTAATAAAGCGGATGAAATTTTGCATTAAACTGAGAATCAATTACTGAGTATCTAATGCTGTCAGTTCTATAAAGTAACCTGAAGTTGGAAAAAGCAAAAAGACGAACGTGATTAATCTCACCTTAAAATACAAACACTTTATTTCCATTCTTTATACTACACTACAATGAGATAATGTAGACTTTTTTAGTAGTGAATACAGAACATGGCATTTTTTCCTTCAGCAATAGTGTAACAACACGTTATGCTATTTTCTGTGCATGACTGAGCATTCACTATGAGTATAAATCCCCAATCTGTAATTACTGTGTCAACCACAGATAGTAATAATAGGAAAATGTTTAATTCTCATAAATAAAACGCAGGCCAGCTGTGACCTCCAGATAGTGAATTACCATAAAAGCAAATTTCACAATATATCCCTACATCCCCCGACAAGGAGAGAACTCCGTTGTGAAGTTTGCGGATGACACCAACATCATCAGGCGGATTTCAAACAATGGTGAGACTTCATATTGGGAGGAAATTCATAATCTTGTAGAGTGGTGCGGTAACGTCAGCAAAACTAAGGAGCTGATCAATTGATTTCAGGAAGAAGGCGATAAAGACACACACTCCTGTCTACATCCGTGGTGCTGAGGTGGAGCAGGTGAATAGTTTCAGGTTCCTTCTAATCAGCATCACAGAGAACCTGACATGGTCATCTCACATCTCCACACTGGTGAAGAAAGCTCAGAAACGACTAGATTTCTTGAGAAGAAGAAGGCCAAATTCCCGTGCCAAGCTCTTGTCAGCTTTTACAGAGGAGCAATAGAAAACATCCTGACTGTAAACATCAGAAACTGGCATGGGATGTGCACAGCCCAGGACCAGAGGGCTCTGCAGAGGGTGATTAAAACTGCTCAGAAGATCATTGGTACCCATCTCCCATCTCAGTGACATCAGTGAGGTGAAGTGCCTACGCAGAGCCCAAAGGATACTAAATGACAGTACCCACCCAGCCACAGCCTGTTCACCCTGCTGTCTTCTGGGAAGAGATATAGAAGTTTTTGCTGCTACACCACTAGACAGCAGAACATCTTTTTCCCCCAAGCTATCAGGCTCTTAAACTCTAATTCATCCTCTGCACTGCTCCATTTATAATAGTTTTTTTTTCTGTAGACCATTTTTATAATTGATTCTATATTAATATATATATATATATTGTCTGCTATGTAGCAGAACGGAGTTACAGAACTCAATTTCACCCTATAACTTGTTATATTGTGACAATAAACCTACCTACTTACCTACCTACCTAAATACCACCAACAGAAATGTATCAAATTGTCTTTCATCAAAAGACCTCATCAGTATAAGCTACATCACTCTGAAACTGTGGCAACTACAATATGTCATTTGTTAACCAAATAAAATGAGTAAACATTTTGCCCTAAATTGAAAACTGGGTAAACTGATTTTTTAATTTAATTTAAAGTCCAACTTTAACATAAAATGAAAGAATTTACTTTTAAAGGAACATAGTAGACATTTTGGTAAATAAGCTTATTTGTTTTCTTGCCAAGACTGAGATAAAAAGATTGATACCAATTTTATAGCTTTCTGTTAAATATGAAGCTGGATCCAGGAGACAGTAAGCATAAAGACTCAAAAGAGGCTCTGTCCGAGGGTAACATAATCTATTTCAGTTATAATAGTGCAATCAATCGTCTCATCTACTCAAATAAAGTATATTCCCCAAAATGTCTAACTATTCCTTTAAAAAGGTGTCAGACATTTCAACACACTACACCCTGGCTGAGTACCTTGGCTGGATGGATATGAGGAACAGCAGTCCATGTGATGGCACAAACGTGTTTGAGTCACAAAACAGGAAACGGGAAGGGAAGTCAGATGGAGTAGGACCTGCTGACCTACACATGATGTCTGGCTCAACACACACACACCCAAACACATGGGCGCACACACACACACACACACACACACACACACACAAAGTGTTATCCTTGTTTTGGATGAGCTTTATGCATTTTTTGCTGTCTCTCTCTCTGCCGTCAGGCTTCGGGACAGGGAGATACAGAGCAGCAAAATATATTTCACACATCAGACAGAGCTTGCTGAGGAGGACTGAGTGATCACTGAGGAGATCAGAAGATTTTCTCAGGAGCATGTGCATCCCCAAAGCAATCATCAACACTGCTTGGGTGTCACTTTCTCACTGAGAGGTCAGTAAAGGCCTTAGTATTCTTAAAATTGCTTATAGTGCCTGAAACCCCCTTTCCAACTGTGGAATCGGGGTGGGTGAGTCTGTGTCGGACAATCTCCATAACTTCCCAAACAGACAATTATCATTGCTGCAGGCAGCGATTGCCCAGGTATGTGGAGGAGTGAAAGTAGGCTCTCTCTCCACAGAAATGTCATCACTTTTATTAACTGTAAAACTGTGTGCACCACCATAGATTCCTTCTTAGAGACAGATCAGTGTGAAGCAGCTAGGATGTGGCTGTAAAGGCAGGCTTCATACTTTTACATTCAGAAGTAGTCAGACAACAAGCTGTATGACCTAGCTTGTTTCATGCATACAGAACCCTTTATTCAGAAGTTTGATGCAGCAATGGATAAGATTTTCCAAAATATGTGACTGTAAGATAAAGAACAATAGCTTGCTTATTGTCAGAAGACAGAAATTAGAGAAAAACTCTAGTCAGGTGATTCAGCTGACGGACATTCCATTACTGACAATACCAGTGTCCAACAGTGGATGAGAAACCTACTACAGCAGACACACATATGCACAGACAAAGAACAGTGAAAGATCACAACCCCTTGCATTCCATCACATTTGCTGGCCCAAAGCCCACAAAGGAATTTCACCAGGATTGCCCACACTACAACTAGCCAATTACACTTCCTTTAAAAAGGCATACAGGCTGGGTTAAAGGCACGACTGGCTGCTCAATACTCTCCGCAGCAATGGCCAACTGAACATCGATTCAGCAATTCCTTTACAAAAGAGTGGACTTATTATCTTTGTTCTGTTAAACTGAATTCTTTACTATGCTGTTAAACATTTTAGCACTGAAACAAACTGGATACAATGTTCATTAATACCACAGTGATGATTTGCAGCATATTATCACTGCTACATAAGACAGTCAAAAAAGAAGGTGGTGATCAGAATTAAGCTTGCCAGCCCACAAAGGACAGGAAATGTAATGGCCTAAATAGCCTTGCATCAGCTTGAAATTGTGTCATTAGCTTTGGTGCTTTACAAAAAATTATTCTACAGTGTGGGGGCACGAAGGGCTTGACCTATATCTGTGGAAGACAGATAACAGAGAGCAGGAGCATGGTTGTGTCAGAGATGAGGCAGGGAGAGAAACAGAGAAACAAAAATCATAGAGCACAAGAGAAGTGGATGTTGGGATGATGGGGGTTTCCCACCCCTGATTCGAGTGCCTGTCTGTGGTTGACAGTCTTCTCAGGAGGAAGTACTGCTCTCCTGCTGAGACACCCCCACACACACACACACACACACACACACACACACACACACACACACCCTGTGGCCCTGACTCTACCACGGTGCAACCGAGAATGGAAACTGGCAGCATGAGAAGAAAACAATCCTTCACTTCTCTCCCTGTATGTTCCTTGATAATAGCAAAACATACATTCAATTTAGTTGTGCTACCATCTGATATCTTACAGAGCAGAAATGCATCAATCTACCACAGTTGGTGAAGAGACAGCAGCAAAGGGAAGAATCACAGCTAATGTTAAAGCCAATGTTTCAGTGCTGTAAGATGTGATTGGGCTGTAGACACTAAGACAGCTTTCAATCTTTGTTGTTAATGTACACTTCCTGCTCTGCAACAAACAGCAGACAAAATTAATGAGTATCATATGGACATAATGGAGCATTTAGAGGCTAACGTGTTTCCCTCGGGAGTTGGTGGAGTCCCAAAACTGAGCAAAAAGGAAATAAGTTATTAGGCGTACATTGGGACCAGAAACACAACTCCGAATGAATGATAATGTTAATTTTTATTCGTATCTTCAGGTTGTGTAAATTGGCAACTATTCTTACAAGTTCGCTACATCAA
>NC_060163.1:20305157-20313248 GCF_021292245.1 Micropterus dolomieu
CTTACAGAGCAGAAATGCATCAATCTACCACAGTTGGTGAAGAGACAGCAGCAAAGGGAAGAATCACAGCTAATGTTAAAGCCAATGTTTCAGTGCTGTAAGATGTGATTGGGCTGTAGACACTAAGACAGCTTTCAATCTTTGTTGTTAATGTACACTTCCTGCTCTGCAACAAACAGCAGACAAAATTAATGAGTATCATATGGACATAATGGAGCATTTAGAGGCTAACGTGTTTCCCTCGGGAGTTGGTGGAGTCCCAAAACTGAGCAAAAAGGAAATAAGTTATTAGGCGTACATTGGGACCAGAAACACAACTCCGAATGAATGATAATGTTAATTTTTATTCGTATCTTCAGGTTGTGTAAATTGGCAACTATTCTTACAAGTTCGCTACATCAACATAATAAGCCAGTATTGTGTTTACAGCTTGTTTCCACTCCCCCCAAGTGGCCCAAAACCTAAAAGTATATTGTTCACGTTGTCTCACTATATGGATATTAACGGAGCAATTGTTAACATTATTGGTGACAACTAGGCTTTTTCTAATGCGACAAGTCAAAATATCTGCTGTGAAAAAAACCTATTGCTTGTTTAAAAGTTATATATATATATATGTTTTAAATTGCTCCAGTCTTGGTCTGCTATGACCAGTGGCTTATAGTGGCTAATAGCTAATGTTAGCAAACTTCAGCTAGGTTTTGCTGTGAAAAACTGACATCACTAAAGTCAGTTTGTTACTATAAAACTACATTTTATTTGCCATTATCCTGTAATTGTCACTTGTGGCTATAGTGGTTGTTATACAGCAAGAGTTGCATAGGTTTGTTTTAAGGTCTGTCATTGATCGTCATGTCTTTCAGCTAATCAAAGCAGTTGCAGCTTGCTTTCCCCAATACAACTCCATCCTGCTGCCCAGATTTTTGTACAGTAAATGATGGTATCCTTCCTTCCCTTCCGGGATTATTAGTCTAAATTTAACTGATATCTGCAAGTGTATCCTTTTGCTAGTTCATGTTTATTTTACATTTGACTGACATCACACATGTGATTCCCATAACCAATTCTTCCATTGTCTGTCACTTCACTTCTAAAATTAAACACTTTGACATCTTTATGCCCCTTTAGGCACCCTTTCTGACTCACTTGGACCCTGAAGGTCCCCTTACCTCATGCTGAACACTGCTGTGCTAAAATGCTGCAGCAATGAACTTAAATGTCATTTATTCTCAGCATGATGTGCCTACATTCACTGACAGAGGCTAAGCTGTGACCTTGAAATAATGAAACACTCATAGTATTTGACATGTGTTAACTTGCAGGTCATTAGTCATCCAACGTCGATCCTAGCCCTATTCATAGCTGTGTGAAACAGCCCTGTCACTGCCTCTGGAGTTAGATGGGAACTCCCATGGGTGAAACACATCTAGATGCCAAGATTCGCACAAGAGTGGTTCCTGATCCTCTCTCTTTGTCTCTCCAAAACACACAATGTCAACTTATTTGTTCTGTCTCTACAGCAATCAACATGTCGGTACAATTCCTTAGAATAAAACGTGACTTAGTGTTTTAATACAAATTTTGCAAAGAGGAGTATGGATTTCTTTTGGAAAGACCACTAATGATAACATGATGATCTATAGCATCAATAACTCAAAAAATCTTGACTTGGTTCACTGAGCTAAGGGACTGGATATCTGGACTATTCAAGGTGGCTACCACTTAAGTGCACTGGGTGACACTCACACAGACATTATGGGCCACTTTTGTCATCAATAATTCAAACTGTAATCTGAATCTGAGGCAGCATAAAACATAATGGTGATGAACACCCTACAACTGGTTTCCACAGTTAAAGTATAAGCATTATATTTAAGGATAATTACAGAAAGCGAGAAACGTTGTCACAGTAGCAATAATGATGTGTGTCCCTGTTACTTGTGACCTTGATAAGGGGGCTCCTGATAAAGCCCCATGTCCCCTCTCCTTCTACTGACCTGCTGGTAGTTCTCTTCTTCAGGCTGGAAGCCGTTGTCAATGGGCTGAAACCTCAGGTTGATGTGAGGAAAATTGTGAAGCCAGTAAGTCCACCAGGGCGCAATATAATCCACCCGAGCCGAAGACATCCCTGCCCCGAGAAAAAGTTAGGCTACAGCCTAAATTAGCCTCCCTTTACTAACGCGAGCTGTTCGGTCCGCTGCCGGAGATCTTAATCCCGTTTCATATCAAACAAAGACAATGATCAAAGCATGCTCGTTTGTGGAAACACTCTCAGTCACACATGAGAGAAAACGTCCAAGAAGTCCTGCAGAGACAGCAGTGTAGTTGCAAAGTAGAGTTTTTTTTTCATAAAACAAGAAATAATCACAGTGCGCCCATGTCTCCGCGGACCCACAGCTCCTATCCGACCGACAGCCGCTCCAAACACACACAACCGTCACCACCGGTGACGCGCACTGAAAGAACATGAGGATACGGGCGCGCGCAGACGCCCCGCTGTGGAGTTTAGAAATAACAGTTTGCAGCCTCTCTGAGTAGTATAGTCTACAAGTATAGTCAACAAATACACATATTCACTCGCTACAAATATAATTTTAATCTCAACATAATACTTAATTGTTTAAGTTTTATCAGTTTCTCTTTGCGGAACGAGCTACTGCACTGCCACATAGCGGACAACTGGGGTGATTACAGAGGACTTTCACATACAGATATACTTTAATTCCTCTACTAGTAGGGGATGTCTGAGTCAAATACTTGCAACGTTTATCTCACAAATTGTAAAAATAGAGGTTGGCGACTATCTACAGCCTTTTTCACATCTGTAGATACTTCTGTAAAGTGAAGTCAAACCACAGGTTTTACAGATCACTTCATCCACTCTAAACCCTGTCCTCAGGTTTATCTACAACAGAAGTGTGCATATAGTAATCTTTGAATAGCATGTTTGTGCAATGCTGCACTAAAGTTGTAGCCTATTTTATAAAACACAAAACAGATTGATCCGCTGTCGATTGCCAAGTTAAATCTTTCTAAATATATTTTAGAAGTGTTTGACAGTGGCAGCCCCTTTATATAGATGTTCAAATTAATTTCCTGTAAATTAAATTATGTGCAAGGCATTTTATTGAAAAAAGCCTGAATGAATCTTTTATAGAACATCAACCACTAAGCACATGTTCTCAATGGACACATGACTACCAGAATTTGTAGAAAAGCATAAACAATGTAAACACCACAATGATGCAGTTCAGCTTTTCCATCCTTCCGGGCCATTATGTTTGGATCAGGGCATGAAAATACAGTGGACAAACACCACAGACAAATAACTCAGTTTTCAAATTTTTTTATTACAATTCTCTGTACATCACGGATTTACTTCAGCTCCTTCACAGCCAGACCTGTAAAGACAAAGAAAAGGTTAGAAAATATTCACTGCCATGAAAACATCACACCAGAAAAGACAGGGGCACTCTTTCTGCACCAAACACTTGTATTTTTCGCTAATGAACACCTACAAATCTATTCACTGAACATCCAACGCGACAGCCTGGCTTCAGTCATGCCGTTACTTAGAATGGTTGCTACACGATTTATTGTAAAATGATTATGTTAAATTACAAATTAGTTTTGCAAAAACAATTCCACCTATTATTCAACTTCATAAATGCAGTTAAAGTACACTAATCATATTTGAATCTGAGCTTGGCAGATCTCCTAAAAACAGATCAAACACTTATTTACACATTGCTTGTGTTTTTACTGGACTAGAGCTGCATCCTTATCAGAAGCGCAATCCTCGAGTTACATTTGCTTTGACAATGCTCAAGCAGCCAAAGCATACAACAGTTAACACTTGGAGAAACACGTTTGTCACAAGTTCATTCAGATTAACAGAATGAAAAATACTTAAATTCATCAGTAAAGCCCCACCAGCACCAGGGTTCACGAGTGACCTTTTAATGGAGAAGATCCATCCAAGTAGCTCATCATATATTCAAATCAAAGCAATACCTGTACACCAGTGAACAAATCACCTGTTTTGTATAATGTGTATATTTAAAGCCCCGTTAGTCATCTTAAAATGTCGACTACAGTTCCCTATTGTTAATGCTTTTTTTGGGCATACGTAACGATTGAATGTTAACATTCAGTCATTTTGGCTCCTGTCTCCAATTTCAATCGTCTTCAGCAGCCTCAAGAATTTTGTTCTAAAACTGTAAACTACCTTGGCAACAGTGTCTGCAATCGTACTTAAAGTTGCAGTTTATCATTTTCTATGAGTACCGAATATCTAGCCTCTGTGGAATCATCCCATATAAAATGGTACAAAGCCAGTCGAGTTTATTTTAAAAAGTAGTTTATACATTTGTTTTCAAGTAAGATGCACTGGTATTGTTCCAAAGGCCGAATAAACACGTGGAATCCATGTCACACATGTAAAACATCTGCAGTACGTTTTTATGAATGTTTGGAAAACTGCCATTTACATCAATTTGATTTTTATGAGCACATTGCTTCCTTTACAATGTGTTACTATGGCTACAGACATCCTCTGTAGACAAAAGGAATATATATCACACTACCACTACTTGTAGTGTACATGTTCATCCTTGTGACCCACATAGGAACATACACTAAACTAGCAGCGGTCCAAAACTTTACATAGTACATTTAAATTAGACCCAAGGAAGATGTAAACCAAACAATCTAAAAGTCAAATGTATATAATTAATTTAAATCCAAAAACCCTTCACTATGTTGCCAACTGGGATTCCCATGTTCAAACCAAGACTGCATTTTCCAGACTGCTGTGTCTCAGTTTGCTTCACAAGCTGACTTGTTATAACTTCTAATACTGACCTGGGGGCAGAGACTGCTTGAGCTTCTCCGCCTTCTCCTTGTCCGTGATGACCAGGGTGTACAGGTACCTGCTGCAGCGCACCTTGAACTTAACATTGTCCTTGTTCTTCTTGATCTTTACGGCTGAAGGAAGATAATGAAGCCAGTTCAGATTCAACACAACAGGAACCTCTACTTGAATCACAATTTAAACTTCTGTGACATAGATGGATGGAAATTTCACATGCTTGCATGTTGAGCAGACCTGCTGAGCACTCACTTTAGACTCAATGTTACACTAGAAATCATTTGGAATAAATTTAAAGTACCAACTGACAGTCTTATTTCCTCAGCAATAAATAGTAAACTACACTTGGGGACTTACAGACCCATAAAACTGAGCATGTACATCAACCAGGATAGGCAGGCCAGACAAGAGTTTAACTTACACTTGGCATCCTTCCTCCTGGCCGTCAACAGGAAATCTTTGATTTCTTCTATCTTGCGAGGCTACAAATAAAACAACAGAGCAGGAACAATCAAGACAAAGCATCAAAATGAACAGATTGTGGCTCAACTGTAAATTAATGTTAGGGGACCGGTGGAACTGACGTTTCTGTTAGAAATCGAAACTCAGCACTAGGTCCATCATTACTCTTGCAAGACTGTGAATGCATCACGAGCACATCAGCCTGAGATGTTTGGACGTCTTGCTGACGGCAAAAACAGGTTTTCATTTAAGGTAACCAACGTCAGTTACGTTAAGCTAGCCATCATTAGCTAACGTAAAACTGAAGCCTGCAGCAGATGGGAACGGCTGTTAAGTTACAGCTGACCAAACTTAGTTTCAACTGTTAAATTGATTTAACAGTTAACACATCATCGTTCATGTATGAATGCTGGTATTGGCTGGCGAACATTTCCATCCTCTGTAACAGGCTTTAGCCGGGAGTCCCAAGCTAGCGGCATTATGCTAATGCTAATCACCAAATGCTAGCCACTTTATAGGACATGTCGATTGATTTGTCACCACAAACACACATTTGAAGTTTCGCCATGTCGACATACACAAGATACAGCATTATCAGCTATGTACACGTAGCCACTGAAGTGTTTAAATGAGAACACGTCCTTACCATGCTGCCGTGTCAGCGGACTGAGCGCTGTGGAGGACCAGAGAAAGATGGAGTCAGTTTATCGGTTATAACATCGGAAAGAAAAGTGCTGGAAAGCAAATCATCATTTCGTCATTTAGCTGATGAATGAACTACCTATGCTTTGGCAGTAACATGCATGTGATTATTTGCGTTAAAGAGGATGGATGATGATTGAAATCGTTATGTTGTTTATGTGTGAACGTAAAACTCACTCAGTCTGCCAGAGAGGGGATGGAAAGGGGTGGAACTTCCGGTTAAAGATGCTTTTATACAGTGCTACGGCAGATACAGAGGGCCAATATTAAGAAACGCGCAAACGTCTCTGTGTAAAGTCATATCGAAATTTGTTTAGGATGGGTGTTCTGCGTTTACAGAGTAGTTAAATATAAATACGTGTTAAATATCGCACATCGATGATGCTTGGTGCTCAAATCGTCAAGATGGACACATAATAATAATAATAATAATCTTTATTTGTAGAGCACTTGTCAAAAACAAATTACAAAGTGCTTTAACAAGTGTAAAGACAATAATACCCAAGAGACAATAATACAAAAACAATACAAGATAAAAACATGTAAACATTGAAAAGACTAAAATACACATTTAAGATAAATATAAAATAAGTAAAATAGAATAAAATAAAAGGGATAAAATAAAGTCAAATAAAATCGGGAAAAGCTCTCCTATAAAAGGTATGTTTTAAGAAGGGACTTAAAAGAGTTCACTGTCTCAGCCGACCTGATTTCCTCCGGGTGGCTGTTCCAGAGCCTCGGGGCCCTGACACCAAACACTCTTTCCCCTTTAGATTTCAGTCGAGACTCTGGAACAGACAACAGACCTCTGCCTGAGGATCTCAACGTGCGTACGTGCCGGTGGTGTGTACGGGACTAAAAGGTCAGAAATATAACAAGGCGAGAGGCCATGAAGAGCTTTAAAAGTGATCAATAACATTTTAAAGTCAATTCTAAAACATACTGGGAGCCAGTGTAATGAAGCTAAAATAGGAGTAATGTGGTCATATTTCTTTGTTCTGGTTAAAAGCCTGGCAGCTGAGTTCTGGACAGTCTGGAGTCGATCAGTAGATTTTTGGGTTAAAATAGTGAAAAGGCTGTTGCAATAATCCAGTCGTGATGAGATGAAGGTGTGTAAAATGGTCTCGGTGTCCTTAAAAGTTAACATAGATTGAATTTTTGCTATATTTCTAAGTTGATAAAAACATGATTGAACAATCTTTGTGGTGTGCTGCTCGAAATTTAAATTACTATCAAACCAAACACCAAGGTTCTTTGCAACAGGCTTAATGTGATTTACTAGGAAACCAGTAAATGGCAGTATTTGTCATCAGTCATCAGTATTGTCACTGCCATCTGCTGGGACCCAATGACCAGGATTTCTGTTTTGTCTGAGTTCAGCTGGAGGAAATTATTTGACATCCATTTTGTAACTTCACAAAGGCAGTCGGTAAGTGAACTCAGCATTCCAGGGTCTGGAGATCTGACGGGCAAGTACATTTGTGTGTCATCAGCATAAAAATGAAAAGAAATACCATGTTTATGGATAATATGTCCAAGGGGAAGCAGATACAAGGAAAACAAAATGGGTCCTAAGACCGACCCCTGAGGCACACCATATTTAACTGGACAGAACGAAGAGACATAGTTGTTATGACAGGTTGACAGGTAGGATGAAAACCATTCTAGGGCAGTACCAGAGATCCCCACCCAGTGCCTCAGTCTGTCTACCATGATGTTGTGATCAATGGTGTCAAAAGCAGCGCTAAGGTCCAGGAGTACCAGGACTGAGCACATACCATCATCAGCAGACATTAAAAGGTCATTGGTGACTTTAAGCAGGGCAGTCTCAGTGCTGTGGTACTTCCTGAAACCAGATTGAAACTTTTCAAATAATTTGTTATTTTCCAGTACAGTGAGCAGTTGTTTGGACACAATTCTTTCTAAAATCTTTGCAATAAAAGGCAGTTTTGAAATTGGTCTAAAATTTTGTGGGAGGGAGGGATCTAAACCAGGTTTCTTTAAAAGTGGGTTCACGCAAGCCGTTTTAAAATAATCAGGGACACAACCAGTAGATA
>NC_060163.1:20313348-20320058 GCF_021292245.1 Micropterus dolomieu
TTAGACTCTGTAAAGTTAATTCAAAACTCTCCTCAAATATTTCAGTCTGTGGATGTGTGTGCGTGTTTTTGTGAGTGATGAGTCATCAACAATCATATGTTAAACATGCATGTGCACAACAAGGTCATCTTTGCTTTCACCTTCAGTTTGTATTACTATGCAGACAAGTGAAGGAACTGAGCTGTACTTAGTTCCTGCTGGAGGATGATGCTAGAAGATGCATTAAATTGTGTTTGCCATTCACCCACACCACTCCTCTTTGTGGAACTCACTATTCAGAGCCACTGTGACAAGTGCATGACTCCCGCATGAATTATGGATCATCCCAAGGGGCATACACCGGGCCAAAAAAGCTGTTAGGCCCTGGGGCCCTCTATGTGTGGCATCCCTCACTCCATACAAATTCACTTCCAGTCAAAACTGACAAAGGGTTGTCCTTCATAATAAAAAGTGAAAATGAATGTTGCAGTCTTCATGGTATGTTATCATTTTGGCCAAATGGTGCATAAAGTTGGGAAACTCATGGTTTGATCATTTTTTGATGTGCATGATCTGTTCAAAAGCACCAAAACATCAATATGCACTCTTGCTTTGAAGGAAAAGGTTGGAAGTATGTTTGGTTTTATTAGCTTGAAGAAGTCATCATTTGACTATTCTTTCATAATGTCTGCATTATTTGGTGTATTTTCATTATCCTCACAATAGTCCTTCTTCTTAAAATGGAATTGACAGTCGACTCCAGCTCCTGTGCTCTGTTAATATTGCACTACAAGTGTGTTCATGTGTAAGGGGCATTTTAGATTCCCTTGCTGCTGCCTTTAGCTGCTGCCTAAGCGTTCTCTTTTATTTTCTGAGAATGTAATAAAGGATACCATTGAACCGGTTAAATGTTTTCAGCATGCTCATATGACACTGTGGATCGAGGCTTCTGGCCCTTTCCCAAACCATTACGCTATCACTTTAATGCTTGTGAGGAACTGGCAAATACTCCGAGCAAAATGTGACTTGCTTTCAGCTGCCCCCTCACACACAATGCCAAGTCTCTGCAAGCTGCACTTTTAGATATACAAGTTTTACACTAACAAGAGTTGACACCTAAACTGGTGGCATTTTCATGCTTTTGCATTTACTCCATTATATCCACAATGACATGAATGAATGAGCATAGTATTTGAGTGTAAGAGGAGGAAATTATAGATTAGGAAAGCAGAACGAGGCAGGGGAAGCCTCTGAGCCGTAGCAGTAGGATTAATTCCCTTATTAGTTACTCTCTGCAGTGATGCTACACCATGAAAGTCTAATACCATCTTTTTATGGATTTGACTCAATTTAGATTACCTCCCTCTGCATTCAGAAAAGGGATCGCAGTGTCTCCTTCTGTTGCATCCTTCTCTTTATTCCAGTGGCGTCTCGTTGCTTTGTCAGAGTTGATGTAGGAGAACCGGTGAATAAATTGAAGATTGGGAAAGGAAGTGCGAACCATCATCACCCCAAAGTGAAAAACGCACCAACAGGAAAACAATAACAGTCTGTGCTTGGAAGGATCATTAAGGTAAAGTGAGACGTTTCTCGACATGTAAAAGAGACAGGGTTTTGCGGTGGATATAGTGATTTTCAAGGTGATTAAAAAGCCATTAGTGGTACGACTCTCACAGGTAATTCACAAGGTAGTCATTCAAAACCCAGTTAGAAACCAGGAAGAGCTCTGACTGAAGAAATGACTGTTATTAGATAAAGATATTATATCAAATTGCCGAAGTGAGAAAGCTCCCCCACAACCTCCTGTCTATGAGCTAAATCGCTGTCATTTGGAAAGATTGGCTTTCATTTCTTCTGGCATTTTCTCATCAAATAGGCAAATCATGAGAAAAGCTCAAACTTATTTGCCAGGGAATCAAGATTACATAAAAATCACATTTAATTAAGTCATATGTTGTCTGTCAATGTCCAGGAATTTAACATTAAATAGATAAAACAGAAGAAACAAGACCATGGGACATTTTCATGAGAGTAGACAGATATTCTGAAATTGATTTCTTCCATATAAACTTTATACATTATCATCTTTTTGGAGGAAAAAACATTTTCTCACACAGTGGAAACTATTATCGAAATCATGTGTCATTCAGTAGTGCTTATTGAGTTGTACACAGAGTATGCTTTTCTAATGTATATTTGTACTCTACATTGACCACAAACTCGGCTTCTATTTCAAATTACAATCATGATGTAAATCTATTTCGATTCATGGCTTATTGGCTTCCATCTTTCATTCCAAGCTCCATTATTTTTGAAGATTGCTTCTTGGTATTTGATGATATGAGTTCACCAGCCAATCTGGGCACCAAATTCAACAGAGGGATAGGAAGTTGGTCCACAAAAATCAGCACGGATTGACATTTTCCTTCAATGTTTCCCTTGTGTCTTAAATAAACTCAATTTCCCATTTCTGCCATCATTGTACGACCTGTTCTTTTTGTTTAACCTGCTATAATCCAATTGTATATTTATTACTTCACCTGAATTGTACCGGAATGTGATTTTCATCTTGGATCTGACTAATTGTTGAGACAAATGAAAGTATACACCTTGACAGCCAGGAAGTCTAAACTACAGGCCTAATTTAAAACATTTCAGGTTAGTTATTCCATCAGGAAGTTTCATTTGACTCTCTTGGCGTAATTGGTTGAATTCACAGAGCGATTGGCATAGTCTATTTTTTAGATCTCTGTCACACCTCCAAGGCAGGACATTGTGTTTCTCTATTTTTGTCTTGCCCAGGCGGATCGTAGAGGAGAGCTGTTAAAATTCATAAGATGTGCTTTTGTAAACCATTTCCAGACATCCATCTCGGTAGATTTCAGGGGCTTTCAGGTTTACTCTGCCAATCCTTAACTCAGCTGCCATTTTTTAAAGTTTGTCTTATCCTTGTATTGTTGCCAGGTATGCACTCCTCTGGGCATGGATGGCATCTAAACCTGGGCAAAGAAGTAGGAAATGTGTTGTAGAAAAGATAACTAACATTCTGTCTCTGTTTTAAGTTTGGCCTGATATGTTTATCAAACAAGTCGAGTCTTACATGAAGCTGTAGGTCATGTCTCGGCACCCGGTCCATAAAGACTTTTTGCTGTACACGTCCGCTGCAAAATAAAAACTAAGAAGGAAACATGTCGAACCATCCCAATATTCCCTTGACATCTAGTTTTCCCCTTTTATTTCCCTGTAAGTCAAAGGTTTCCATTCTGTCTGACAAAATCACATATAAAGCATATCATCTTGTTCAAACTCTTGATTGAAAGCATATGATGTTTACACGGAGTGTAATATTCAAAGCAAAGACTCCTCATTTTTGTGGATACACCATTTTATCAAATGCATATTCTTAATAAATTGTGCATCATTTTAGACACATTTCCCCAAAAGGCCAAAGGCCTGACATCTTTGGTGTCTTTAGAAACGTTGGGGTCTCCTCTAGAATTTGAAATAGAGTTCTGTGGGTTTTAACAAAGCTTGGACAGCATGAGTTTGTAATGACTAGGCCTCTAGTGGGATACCAGTTTAATTAAAATCTACCAGGAGTCTCATCAGCTTATTTGAAAGCCCATTTAGCTGGCAATGTGAAGCCTGAAAAATGATGGAGCTTTGGATCAAATGGATCTCCATGTTGAAACAGGGGAGAAGTGTATACATGTGCATGTAACCTGAACAAGCATGTTGTAATTATGAATAAAATGAATCAATGAATTTAAATAAAATTCTCAGCAGTCATTACAGTCGTTAAGACTACCTGTGCAGTAACGACTGTAACGACTGTCGTCACAGCAACAAGGAACACTAACGAACCAGCGGTATCGATGACCCGGGCCAACGACCCCACTGAGGTTAAATAGCTGAGAGTCCCTGCCAGTCAGTCAGAACTGAAGAAGTCCTTTGGATGAGGGACGAAACGTCTTCCAGTATCTTCAACCAAGTCCAGTTGCCCTTGATTTTAACCTTCGTTGGATAACTATGACCTGGATGACTGAGAATCTTCATAGATAGCTGCTATTTCATCTGTGCATACCAGTTTGTTTGCATGTGTGAGGCTGTTAGGTCTCTATTGATATTACCAGAATTACCACAGTGTAAATTGTGAGTATGAATAACTAAATAAAGGACACAAGTATAAGAATAAGATTGAATCCAGATTGAAAATATTAAATACAGAAATGTTTCATTAAGGGGAAAAAGGGAAGTTTATATTTGAACTCCTTTGGTGTTTATCTCAACATTGCTTGGGCCTACATGTTTTACAGCCATTGATTCCAACTCTTTTATCTCTGTACTGAATATATGACCTATTTAAGAATTTCTTCTTATTGTGAAAATAGTAACATATTCCAGTCACATATTGCATATCTAGCTGTCTCCCTATTAGAAGTCTCTTTGGTCAATTAGAACAAGTGTACACATATAATATTATGATGTTAAACACAAAACCACCAACCATAACTGCCTCATTGTGTAACACATTCTAACAGTCTCAAGGGCTTTGGGAGATGTAACCCCTCCCTGGTTTGAGGAGACAGTTGCTCTTGTTTGAGTTAGGGGTTAGTGTGAAAATGGAAAAGACAGAAGTGGAAGCTGAGGCTTATGTGAATAGCACTCTGTGAATAGTTTTCGGCTGTGAGAGATAGGACCAGAGTGATTCCCTTCAGACTTTAGGCCTTTATTAATGTCCCAGTCCAGGTTTTCTCTAAGGGACGCATGACCGAATACGAGCTCCCACTTTCATCTCCCAGTTAATGAGAAAAGGCCAGATAACCATTGAGCCCCTCTAGGCTTGAGCAGAGATATGGTGGCCCAGGTCTCGTTCTAATCTCCTAACGTAAAGTTTCATGCTTCACTGCCCTGGGATCCAGGACCACTTCAATACGTCAATATATACACATTTAAACATCATGTACAAGACATGTATTTGCTCTTGTACTTTATATCAGATGTTGTTCAAAAAGGAAGTCTCTTTCTGAGGATGTTGTTGCACTCCTCCCCGTTAATAGCCCTCAGGTTTGGTTTCCTCAAGATTCATTAGAAGTACTGTTGTTGATGGACTGAGGTTAATTGTTTGGAACAGTCTAACACATTTGGAGTCAATCCACTTAGCATCTGTTAATATAACATACAAAGCAAGACAGTGGAAGAGTGGTACATAAAGTTTACGCTGCATCCATTAATGTTTTCTGTTAACAATGGATCAAACCACTATGTTTAACATAAATGCGGAGACTAGTGACACACCCACAGAGAACCAAGTGGTCATAAAGCATACTTATTGTATTGTGTAGTGTGTTACTGTAGTGTGGACACACTTTGTAATGGATAGAAAATGTACACTGTGAGGATTCAAGTTTCTGTATTTTGTCAACACACACAGAAGACCGAGTAAGCATTTTTTTTTTAACCATTATTCTGTATCTTTAGCTCCATTTCCATATTTTTCTGTGTGCAACATGTATGTGTAGTGGTAGGTAAGAATTCAATTAGAAGGAGGTGTCAGTTCAATTTGTCTTCCCTTTGTTTCCTAGAGATGATAAATTTATTCTAGAATGATATTCAAGAGAATACCCTTTTCTCTTTTTCATTATTTCAGTTTCAGTGATTGCTCCTCATTGTTTTCAGTGATTTATTGAAGACCCCTTTGGAAAAGTGGTATGAAATACTAAAATAAATTCATGAATGTCGAAACTATTGGAGGAAAGAAATATTGCCCATTTCCAAAACTTCTGATAATTTGAATTCCATGGCAATGTCACATCACCAACCAGTCTCTTCTTCAGGCCCCAAGAGCAGCAAGTAGCATCAATATCAATTATCAGTTTTATGACTCACGCCTTCCCATCCTTCAACTGCCCCTCCTAAACTGCTCCATTTCCAATCTTCACTCCCATTAACTCTTTTCTGTAATTGCATTAGGAGTGACCAAGGGGAAATAGATGTGTAAAATGTATGTTCCAGAAGGAAAGTCATTTCTCCGCATCTGCAAGTAATTGAATTTTAATTGTTATGCAGAACGGCATTTGTAATTGAGTGGGTATGTATAAAAAGGAGACAGAACAGCAGTGGGAAAGAGCCTTATTATTACACTGAATATCAAGTTAACCGTAATGGTTTAGACATCACATTGCAGATTCCTCACAAAGACAGAATACACACATGTGCCCGGTAACACTTTCAAAAGCTAAACAATTACGTGTTATATGGTCTTATAATTAGTTCATATGGTATTATGTCCACCTGTAATATATTATACAGGGATAACACTTTACTTAAAGCAAACAAAGACATGCTATATAACTTTAAACATTACTATAAGCTATTATTCCATTTTATATCACTAATTCTAAATGGTGACTAAAGTGTATTTATAACAAGGCAGAGTCGTTGGTTATAATGTGTTATGGAACATGGTCAGAGATTCTTGCAGCACATTGATATAAACTGGTATTACTATTAGTTATAAAACAACCCGGTCTCACTCCCAAGTCGTCACATATGGACGCTTGGTCAAGAGCCATAATCGTCAGTTTGTGACGCACTAGGGATCCCTTTGATGTCATAGTTCGACGTATTGATGGAAGCCCTGTTTTGTCAGTTTTTGATGGTAAAGGCAAGTATGATATTTAAGAGAAAAGACGAAGTAAGGAGGTGATTGGGGTGGATAGAGAGCCAGA
>NC_060163.1:20320078-20348384 GCF_021292245.1 Micropterus dolomieu
CTTGAAGCAGGAGAACAGGGTTTGTGTCCCGTGCGAAACAAAACATTAAATGTTTTTATTTAGGCGAGTGAGGTAAATTGACATTAACGTTAGTTAACTTAAGTCTTAATTGACATACATAGCTATTTTAACCCAAACCATGATCTTTTCCTAACCTTAACCAAGTAGTTTGGTTGCCTAAACCCAACCAAGTACTTTCTGTACCTAAACCTGCAACGTTTCACGACTTTAATTATGCGCGTTTCAACATGGCAATGTATCGAAACGTTACGTTTTATCTTGAAAGTGTAACAGGATATTGCATATTTATTGTTGCTAAGCGTTGCTAACTTGACTGTGGATCCCTAAACGTCAATAATTGATGCAAAAGGGCTACCCAAGTCTTTAAAAAGCGACGACAAAGGGCCTTGACCATGCGTCAGACATTTGACGAGTAGGGAGTGAGACTGTGTTGTATAAAACATTAAATCAAATGGTCATAATACATTATGAACTTTGCTATAGCGCCTAATGCATATTTGTAAGTGATTATAACAATTGTTATAATGTCTTATGGACGCATGATATCGTGTTATAAATATATGCATAAGTCATTATAGCAATGACTTTCATAGAAAGTGTTACCATGTGCCCTTACATACACACAAATACAACCCTTAATAATAACACAGGCCTGACTCAGCAAGCTCATGCTTGAAATGACTCTGCTCATTAACCATTTTGTTCTATAAGGGAAAATTCTAATAGCAAGATTATTAGCCACTTGCTGAATGACAAACATATATATACTGGAGTTATATTATTATGGGAGGTATGGGAGTCAAAGTCTGTGGTACTGAGAGCTTATACACACATGCCATTAGTTCGTTGTGATTAGATTATAGACTTTTGGATTTTATAGTACAGAAGTTGATTGGCATTGTGTTCAAATATGGAGTTTATAAAAAAAAGAATAAGAGTTAGGGAGCTCTGTTGTTCGGTCATTGATCCAAACTGCTTTTAGAGTGGTTGGGTCATACTTACTGGTCAGCTTAAAGGTATGCATTGACTTAAGGTTGAAGAGAGGCTCAGCTGTTGAAGCATATGGCTTTGCATCTTTTATATCCATTTACTTTATTAGCCTAATTTATCAGTGTATCCAAGCTGTATAGTCTCTTCAGTACATCTGGAACTGCCTATCCATTCTGGTTATTTTATGTTTTTTAAGTAGTTTGTTTTGTTCAATACTTTCTTTTAACTGAATGTCTTTTTAAAAGCATACTACATCAGATTCCTAACACTTCTGAAGCTATAATGCTTGGTTGTAAACCTTGCTTTGTTGTGTGTTCTGTGTTTTCTGATTCTGTTTCTTTGTCTTATTTTGAGATGGTCTGTTTGGTCAAGGGTTCTAAGGTTTTGGTTCAGTTTGCTTATCCCGTTCCAGGTTATTTTGAAATTGTCTGTTGTCTGTCTGTTGCTCTGTGTGTCTGCCTGTTTCCTGTTTTAGTTTGTAGTTTGCTGCTTTGGTTGTCTGTGTTTAGTTTTGCTTCTTGTCTGTCCAGTTACCCCAATGTGTATCTACTGGACCCCACCTGCCTGTGTGTGTCTGTTATATAAGGCCTTTGTTTCTGTTTAGTCTCTGTTAGTCCGTTGTCATTTGTGCCATGTGAGTCAGTCTGTGATCCTTTGTTACCCTGCTTGCTTGGTCACTGTTTTTGTGTTTCCTGGAATATGTGTTATTGTCGGCTTGGACAATTGTATGTTTCACTATTTTTTGGATAGTGGACATGATGTTATCCTCTTAGAGTTTCCGGTCTTATGTAGATACTTTGCTGGACTGCTCACTTTAAGTTTAGAATTTTGAGTTTTGTTTAATCTTCTAGAGAACTGAACCTGCTGAGTTTGTATCTTGCGTTTGGGCCCAATCTTGACATGTTGCAGTGGGATGAAGTCAGAAACGTTAGTAACCATGTTACTAACGACTTGAGTAAGTTACTTTTAGTACTGGTTTCTTTTTGTAATTTCAACATTTTATTTATTGGTGATGAGGTTGTTGTAAGGATCCAGTTTCTGCCAGTTACACCAAAAAGCAGGCAGACTGATTTCACTGAACAGGTGAGTTACTGTTCTCCAGTGAGCTACAATATCCACCGATCAGCAAGAACATAATGACCACTGACAGGTAAAGTGAGAAAATGATCATCTCGTTACCATGGCCCCTGTCAGTTGGTGGGATATATTAGGCTGCAAGTGAACATTTTTTCCTCAAAGTTGATGGTTTAGAAGCAGGAAAAATGGGCAAGCTAAGATCCAAGGAAGGAAAATTGGGGAACCAGCGACAGTCTCATGGGCGGTCTAGGTTCATTGATGCAAGTGGTGAGGGAAGTCTGGCCCATTCTGGTCCGATCCAACAGATGAGCTACTGTAGGTGAAATAGCTGAAAATGTTATTGCTGGTTCTGATAGAATCAGAATCAGAAGGAGCTTTATTGCCAAGTAGTGTTTTACACATACGAGGAATTTGCTGTGGTGATAAGGTGCTACACGTAGACAAACATACAGTCGACATAAATAAATGTAGAAATATATAAATATGGAATAGAAGAACAACGTTGCAGATATATACATGTACATTATTCTGGGTCCGTGCCGTGCAGAAGTAACGCAACGGAAGAGAATTGTGTACATATAAATATATAAACTGACAACATAAAAATATACAACAACAAAGATCAACAATCAACAACAAATATGTGCAACGTGCCAGGTCTGTGGACGACGAGATGAAACAGTATTTACATGTGCAGAGACATTTGTATCATTTGAAAGGGGGGAGTGTCAGTGGGGGACCCGGGCCTTGTTAATGAGGCTAGCTGCAGACGGGAGGAAATTGTTTTTGTGGCGAGAGGTTTTGGTCCTGATGGACCGCAGCCTCCTGACAGAGGGGAGAGTCTGAAACAGTTTGTGTCCGGGTTGGGAGGAGTCAGCTGCAATCTTTCCTGCACGCCTCAGAGTCTTCAAGGAGTACAGGTCCAGAAGAGAAGGAAGATTGCAGCCAATCACCTTCTCTGCAGAGCGAATGATGCGCTGCAGCCTGCCCTTGTCCCTGGCAGTGGCAGCAGCATACCAGATGGTGATGGAGGAGGTGAGGATGGACTCAATGATGGCGGTGTAGAAGTGCACCATCATTGTCTTTGAACTTCTTCAACTGGCGCAGAAAGTACATCCTTTGCTGGGCCTTTTTGATGATGGAGGTGATGTTCAGTTCCCACTTGAGGTCCTGGGAGATGATGGTGCCCAGGAAGCGGAAGGAGTCCACAGTGGTGACTGGGGAGTCACACAGGATGATGGGGGAGGGTGGGGCTGGGCTCTTTCTAAAATCCACGACCATCTCCACTGTCTTCTGAGCGTTGAGCTCCAGACTGTTCTGGCTGCACCAGGTCACCAGATGGTTGATCTCCCACCTGTAGGCAGACTCATCTCTAACTGAGATGAGCCCAATGAGGGTGGTGTCATCCGCAAACTTCAGGAGTTTGACAGACTGGTGACTGGAGGTGCAGCTGTTGGTGTACAGGGAGAAGAGAAGGGGGGAAAAAAACGCAGCCTTGAGGGGATCCGGTGCTGATGGTCCTGGAATCAGAGACATGTTTTCCCAGCTTCACGTGCTGCTTCCTGTCCGTCAGGAAGTCTGTGATCCACCTGCAGGTGGAGTCAGGCATGCTCAGCTGGGAGAGCTTGTCCTGCAGCAGGGCTGGGATGATGGTGTTAAAAGCAGAGCTGAAATCCACAAACAGGATCCTGGCATAGGTTCCTGGGGAGTCTAGGTGCTGGAGGATGTAGTGAAGGGCCATGTTTACTGCATCATCTACAGACCTGTTGGCTCTGTAGGTAAACTGCAGTGGGTCTGTAATGGATTTTAGGTGGGACAACACAAGGCGTTCAAAGGACTTCATAACCACAGAGGTCAGGGCGACGGGTCTGTAGTCGTTTAGTCCTGTGGTCCTTGGTTTCTTGGGGAGGTGGAGGCTTTGAAGCAGGCTGACACATGGCATGTCTCCAGTGAGTGTTAAAAATGTCTGTGAACACCGGAGACAGCTGATCAGCACAGTGCTTCAGGGTGGATGGGGAGACAGAGTCTGGCTCAGGTGTTTTGCTGGGTTTCTGCCTCCTGAAAAGACCGTTGACTTCTCTCTCTGTGATGGAGAGAGGAGGGGTGGGGGTGGAGCTGGCCAGCTCTGAGGAGGAGGGCGAAGAAGTGGTGGACTGAGGCTGAAGCTGAGCGGAGGAGTCATGGGGGACAGTGTCCGATTGACTCTCAAAGCGGCAGTAGAACTGGTTCAGCTCATTTGCCAGGCGAGAATCATTTATGGAGATGGGGACTTTGGGTTTATAGTTTGTGATCTGTCTGAACCCCCTCCAGACAGAAGTGGCGTCGTTTGCAGAGAACTGGTTCTTTAGTCTCTCTGAGTATAGTAGTTTAGCTTCTCGCACCTCCTTGCTAAACCTGTACTTTAATGCCCTGCACCCGGTCCTGTCACCACTCCTAAATACCTCCTCCTTTTCCAACCTTAACTGTCTGAGTTTAGCTGTAAACCAGGGTTTGTCATTGTTATAACTCACCCTGGTGCGTGTTGGTATACATGTGTCCTGATGTAGGACATCACAGCCTCTGTAAACTCATCCAGATTGTTGGTAGCCTTATTGAAAACGTCCCAGTCAGTGCAGTCCAAACACGGCTGAAGATCCTCAATAGCTTCACTAGTCCACTTCTTTGATGCCCTCACTACAGGTTTACAGAGCTTTAGTTTTTGCCTGTAAGCAGGAATCAGATGGACCATCACATGATTGGAGTGTCCCAGTGGAGCGTGTGACGGTGTAATAGGCACCGCTAACTGTGGTGTAGCAATGATCCAAAGTGTTCCCATCTCTGGTTGGACACTTAATAAATTGTCTGTATTTGGGGAGTTCTTGGCTGAGATTTCCCTGTTAAAGTCACCAAGAACAATAACAAGGAGGTCCGGGTTTGTCTGCTCCACACAGAGTATCTGGTCAGGCAGCATGCGCAGTGCGTCCTGAATGTTGGCCTGAGGCTGAATGTAAACACCGACCAAAGTGAATGAAGCAAACTCACGGGGGGAGTAAAACAGTTTACAGTTAATGATAAGAAATTCCAGATTAGGAGAACAGTGCTGCTGAATCACTGTAATGTCGCTACACCAGCCATTGTTAATATAAAAACAGACCACCTTTTGTTTTGCAGGAGAGTTCAGTGTCGCAGTCCGCTCTTTACAGTTGGAAGCCTGCCAGCTGCAGCGCGGAGTCCGGTATCAGTTCACACAGCCACGTCTCTGTGAAACACAGAACAGAAGATGGATAAAAGTATCTGTTTTTCCCCACCAGAAGCTGAAGTTCGTCCAGTTTGTTGCACAGTGAGTGCATGTCATGTGGATGTTACTACCTAAGCTACCTAAGTTTTGTAGCAAACCATCTACACCCTGTCATGGAAACACTTCCCTATAGGCAGTGGCCTCCTTCAGGGAAGGCTATTGTGTACACACGTTCCAATTAGCATAAAATCCTGAGCTGTATTCATTTTTCAGCTTCTCCTGTTTGGTATTTTAATGTACATATTTCACACTAGATGAACCTGCACATCAGTGGCACTCCAATATATTTCAAGGATTTCTAGAAATTGTGCTTGTGCTATCTTCTTAGAGGAGGTTGAAAGCCAGGGCAAAGACTTATATGAAGTGTGTAATAGTTTGTGGTTTTATTGAGCAACATTCTCTTCTATACTAATTCATTCAGAAGCAAAGCTAAATCAAACTATGCCAATATGACTTCAGTATAAATCTCTTAAACGAAAAAAAAAGAAAACATTCTTCAATACTTACAGGTGGCTATGGTGTGAATGATTGACATCTGTTGCGGTGGCAGCCCGGCTGACGGTGAGTGCCCTGTGCTCTTTTGTTTCTTTTTTACTTTGTCTAGCATTTCTGTTTCCCCCCCCCCGTGTCTCCTCGACCCTCCCTCTGTGTGGGCGGTCTCTCCCTCTCCGCCCTGGAGCCCGGCTGATGACCCGCACCTGTGTTTCGTCAACCTCCACCTCCGCCCGCCACACCTGCCTGCCATCAGCCTCATCTTCAGCAGTATTTCTACCCCGGTTCTCCACTCCATCTTCGCTTGATCGTCGTCGCTCCAGTCCTGGTCCACTCACCTCCGCCATCCAGTCAGTCAGCCGGGCTCGCCTCCCTGCCTTCTCCCCTCGCCTCGCCTCCGCGGCGTCCCTCCGGCTTCCCTCCACGCTCCTCACCTCCCTCGCCTCGGCCTCCAGCCCCCTCTCGGTCGCCTCGCTCGAGCCTTGCCAGCCCCGCCTGCTCCTCGGCCCTCCGTGCCCACGTCTGCCGGCGTCCTGTTCACCTCATCTCACCTCCCGACTCCCCTTTTTTCCCTCAATAAACCTCTTTAGTAAACTGACAAGCGTTGCGTTTGGGTCCGTTCTGTCCGCAACCACAACAGACATCCACTACTTATGTATATGTCATGTGTTTTACTTTGTTTCCACTGTTCTCAGCCAAAGAACATTTCGGCACTGCTAAGAAAGTGATACTAAATCCAGGCGCCATGTGCTTTCGGGTGCTCTCACTTGTTATTATTTCTTTAAAAAGTACTATTATTACTTATTACCGTGTTTTAAAAACAATTAGTTATGTAACTCGTTATGTCAATATTTTATTATATACTATAATACAGCCTGCACCGCCCCTTCCTAAAAAGGGACAGACAACCTGTTCAGCCAGTTCATTTTAGAAATGAATCCACTTTACTGGAACAATTATAAACCTTAGGAATCAATTAGCCAAACTGAAAACACTGCAGCCTCTCAAATCAGATGATGTTGTACAGTATAGGCTATGTATATATTTAAAAATAATAAACAGTCTCCCTTTTTACCTAATAGCATATTCATAACAGCAGCAAGGTGTATGCTTATTTACAAAACATTTATTGTTTCTTAACGCCATTGGCTGAAATAAAAAAAAGGCTAAAGCAAGTCACTCCCGACTTTTGAACTGATGACTTTCTTCACATGCATTTATAAGAGCAGTATCCAGTGTTTTTACAAAACCAAATACTTTGCTTAATGCCATTAATACTACTAGCATTTCTCCTACTAGCATTTCACAGTGCTGTGCTGCTTTAGCAGATGCTTCAATAAACTAGATGTAGAATTGAATTAGAATAGAATTATTTGCTGTTAAAAGTATTTAGCTGGTGCACAAAGTTTACAATGGATGACAGTGTTCTTTGTATCTTTGACGGTGACAAAATCAAAATAATGGCAATCCTTACTTCCTTAAGTGGAAACGTGAAAGAAAATCAATATTAGCCACACTTAAAACAGCACTCACCCGGCATGAAATGACGTTCCCCTTCGTGGAAACTAAAACTGTGTCGGTGACGACACTATGGGAATGCCTCTGGGCGTGGCAGGGCTGTATTATGAATGAAACTACTCCAATTCTATTGGTGTTGCTAGAACGGTAGCGTGTGACGGCGTAACCGGAGCCGTATATAAGCACGCTGGCACACAGGACACATTAGCTTCTTTCTATTCAGCAGGCACTCTGAGTATGTTTGGAAGCTCCACTATCGAGAAAGTTGTTGTCTTACCTGGAAGTCCTGACGAAGCAGTAGAGACCATGTCTGGTAATCAGTTCCGACAATGTGTTTTTCCATGCCCATGCTACATCGCGGCTGGGGAGACTCATGAGATGTGTGTTTTCTGTCTGGGAATGTCGCACACCCAGGCAGCTCTCGAGGGGGCTGCCTGCGGCCATGGCGAGGCCCGGTCCCTGAGGTGCTGAGGTCTCGTGCGGCTCTCTTTTCGGAAGATGGTCGGATGCGCCCTCCCCGTGGCTCAGGCCCCGCAGTTGCTGAGGCGTTGCGGTGGCTATG
This sequence comes from Micropterus dolomieu, assembly GCF_021292245.1. Taxonomy (NCBI): domain Eukaryota; kingdom Metazoa; phylum Chordata; class Actinopteri; order Centrarchiformes; family Centrarchidae; genus Micropterus; species Micropterus dolomieu. The sequence continues at coordinate 20,328,016 of NC_060163.1, forward strand.
GTCATGGGGATCGCAGCGTGGTATCTCCGAGGGCGTCGGGACGGCTGAGGCCTTTTTCCGGTCCTCGTCTGCTGACTCCGCCTCCTCTCTTCCTCGTTCGGGAGCCCGTTTCTCGGCTTCTCCCACCTGAGGTATGAGTCTGGAGAGGCTTGCACAGTCTGATTCTGAGGAGCTAGATGTGCTTAGCATCATGGAGGATGACTTCCAGGAGCCGGGCTGACGTCATCAGTCCGCGCCCAGCTATGAGAGGCGGGGCAGGAGCCGCGGGCCGGCAGTAACCTCAATTTCTGCAGCCCGAGCGCCACCCCCGCGTCGATCCTTGCCATTCTTTCATGGAACAGACCAAGAGAAAAAAAAATATAAAAAGCTGCTCTGCACGGCTGACTGCGTCCCCTCTGCTGGACTACAGCAGTGTGACAGAAAGTAAGCAGCACGGCTTTGGAACGATGCCTCGTTTGGAGGAAGTGCTCGCGAGCTATCTTTCTCCCACCCTCGCTTCATTCCTTCAGACGCCGGCGCTCCCCACCAAGCCGTGTCGGACGACATCCGCTTTGGTGGGCAAGACCTACATCGCAGTGGGTCGAGCTGGTGCAAGCCTGCACACTATGGCCATCTTGCAGGCGTACCAGGCCGATCTTCTCAAAGACTGTGACCTAGGGGGAGGTCTCTCTGAGGAGGACCTGACTGAGCTCAGTAGATCTACGGACTTAACACTCCGTGTTACCAAGGAGACAGCCCGTTCCATTGGCCGCTCCATGGCAGCATTGGTGGCTACGGAGCGTCATCTGTGGCTCAACCTCTCGGGCATCCAGGGGAAGGAGAAGGCTTTTCTCCTGGATGTGCCCCTCTCTCCTACTGGCCTGTTTGGTGAGGCAGTATCTCCCCCGCCGGTCTGGGTCCAGGACGGTGACGGCTGAAGAGAGACGAGCTCAGACCTCGTCTAGCTCCTACCGCCGGAGCCAGAAGCGAAGCGTCGCTTCATAGTTCCCAAGAAGGACGGATGGGTTGTGTCCGATTTTGGATCTGCAGTCCCTGAACCAATCTCTGAGGAGATTCAGGTTCAGGATGCTCACCATCCCCGCCATCATCAGTCACATCCAATCCAAGGATTGGTTTGTCACGATAGATCTGCAAGACGCTTATTTCCACATCTCCATCCGTCCCTCTCACAGGAAGTTCCTGAGGTTCGCCTTCGGGGGAGCGGCGTACCAATATCGGGTTCTTCCGTTCGGCCTAGCACTTTCTCCCCGCACGTTCACCAAATGCACGGATGCAGCCCCGCTGAGGCTCCAGGGCATTCGCATTTTAAACTATATCGACGACTGGCTCATCCCGGCCCAGGCTTGGGAGTTAGCGGTTTGGCATCGAGATGTCGTCCTCGCCCACCTTCAGCGTTTGGGGCTGCGGCTCAATGCGAAGAAGAGCGTGCTGACGCCCGCCCAACGGACTACGTTCCTAGGGGTGGTGTGGGACTCAACGACGATGCGGGCCCACCTGTCTCCCGCACGCGTCGAGTCCATTTTGTCCTCAGTGACCAGAGTGCAGTTTGGCCGCACCATCACTGTGAAACACTTTCAGAGGGTGTTGGGTCTCCTGGCAGCAGTGTCCAGTATAATACCTTCTGGACTACTGCACATGAGAGCCCTGCAGTGGTGGCTAAAATCCAAGGGATTCTCCCAGAGGGGAAATCCGCTCCGTCTGATACGGGTTACAAGCAGGTGCCTTCGTTCCCTGTCTGTATGGTGGAAATCTTGGTTCCTGTCCCAAGGGCCCGTGTTGGGAGTGATCTGTCGCCGAACAATTATTTCGACAGACACCTTACTCACGGGATGGGGCGCCGTCATGGATGGCCGCTTTGTGAGAGGCTCCTGGCAGGAGCATAATTTTTCCTGGCACATAAATTGCCTGGAAATGTTGGCGGTATTCAGAGCTCTGAGGAGTTTCCTGCCCGCCCTTAAGCGGTCGTCACGTCACTGTCCGCTCTGGTTCTCCCTCTCGCCCCCAGCCCGCTAGGGCTGGATGCCATGGTGCAGACATGGCCGAGGCTGCATCTGTATGCTCTTCCCCCAGTTGCTCTGCCTCTGGGGGTTCTGGAGGGGGTCCGTCAGGACGGTGTCAGCCTACTGTTAGTAGCCCCGTGTTTGGCCGGCCCGAGTGTGGTTCTATGTCCCTAAGGTTCCGTCCAGTTTGGCAGGGTCCACGGTGCTGCAGGCGTTTCATCCCCCACCTCATGTGACGGCGGAGGACGGGAGACTTCATCTGCTCTGCCCTGTCAGAGCGCTGAGTATTTACACTCTGAGGTCTTCCCGGTGGAGGAAAGCAGACCAGTTGCTGGTGTGTTTCGGGTCCCCCAAGGCTGGGCTCCCCGCTTCTAAACACGCCATCAGCAACTGGATCGTTCAGACAATTTCCCTGGCCTATCAGGTGCGCGGTTTGCCTTCACCTATGGCCGTCAGGGCGCACTCTACTCGAGGCATGGCAGCCTCTAGGGCCCTCCTCGCAGGGGCGTTGCTCCAGAATTTGTGTGACGCGGCTGGCTGGCCACCCCTCACACTTCATCCGGTTTACAGTCTGGACCTTCCTTCTGCACCCAGCACCCGTGCGCTCTCCTCTTAATCGTGGGGGCAGGTGGGGTTTTGGCGCGGCCTAAGTGGGTATCTCGTTCCCATAGTGTCGTCACCGACGCAGTTCGAGTTCCCTCGAAGGGGAACGTCTCAGGTTACGTATGTAACCCTTGTTCCCCAAGAAGGGGAATGAGACACTGCGTCTGTCCACCACACCTCACCCCGCCTGGAGTGCCTTGCTTCATAGAAAAGGGCTAATGTGTCCTGTGTGCCAACGTGCTTATATACGGCTCCGGTTATGCCGTCACATGCTACCGTTCTAGCAACACCAATAGAATTGGAGTAGTTTCATTCATAATTCAGCCCTGCCACGCCCAGAGGCATTCCCATAGTGTCGTCACCGACACAGTGTCTCGTTCCCCTTCTCGGGGAACAAGGGTTACATGTGTAACCCGAGACGTTTTTTTCCTACACTGAGCAAAAGTTCTCTTAGCACCAGAACTACAGAGAATAAAATGTCATCTATCTCTGTGTAAATTTACTGTAAGTTGCTATTTATATATATTTCACATTCCTTTTTGGATAAACCTTTATTACTGACTCCAGTACAGACTTCTGTGACAAAACTGTCACAGCTCCATGGATGGAAAGGTAACGATGAATAGATTTGTCATGACAAATGCCAAACCAAACCCTGGAGCTTTGATTAAAAAAAAGCAGTTTACTTATTCCTCTTGCAGGCTGAAAGCTCTAAAATCATCTCATTTTAAGCCGTAATTGGTTATAGCAAACAAATCTGGCCGCAAGATGACCACAAGTAAGTTGCCTAATCCTATGTGATTCATTAAAATAAATCTTGAAGATTTGCTGAAGAAAAGCATGAGACGAGAATTGCATCATGAGGGTGGTTTTCTTATCATCAATGAACTGACCTTGGAGAACCACTGCTTGGCTTTAGCTGTGACCACAGATAACTCAAAGCTCCAATTGGATTAGAGACATTGAACTATTGGAATTGAAATAGGTGGAAAAGAGCAGCTATGAAATAGGTTGTATTTCTCAGTAGGCATTAGCCCAGCCCACAGGGAGACGGAGTGTGCTGCCAGTGTGCGGAAGAGATCAGAGAGAGGGGATCCTCCTCTGCAGCTCCATTGTAGCACAGGTAGCATAGATCAAACAGAGCAATCCCCACAGAGCACCCCAGAAAGTGCTTACCGGGAGGCAATCTTAGGCAGCCCCAAAAGAGAGGCATGGCATATGGCCTTTTGAAGATAGTGGTTTGAGATTAGAGCATATCCTGAATCAGGGAGAGTATTGAGAGGGGCTGAACTGCAACTATGTTGGTAAGAGACAGAATGTCAGATAAGGGAAAGGCAGAAAATCTTAATGCAGCTGTTTCAAAGTATACAGCAGAAAATGTGTATAGACGAGTTTAAATATTGATCGGCACCATCATCAAGGGCTTGAAGCAGAAGTGTTTTCATGAACCGACTGGAACTCAATAAAGATGAGGCTAAAAAGTGTAACATCAAGTCTTGTTTTCCACTTTGTGGGCTCCACCTAGACTTATTTCCGGCTTAATTCCTGTATCTGCACTTCCCTATGCAACTGGAGAGAATAAAACAATCCAATGTACTATCTAATAGTATAATTTATGACAGACTGTAGTAGCAGTGTGTGTGTTCTCTTGCTCATCAAGCACCGTTTCTAACAGCTCTCCCCTGCAGCAGCCGGGAGAGTCGGCCACTGCTACGATGCCATTTTATCTTCCAAACATCTGAGTAATATAAAAACTGCGTCATTGTACTCTAAGGAGGCTGATATAAAAAGGCACCTCACTTGGCCGAGACTTATTACCACTCCATTTGTGAAGCGATGTCTTGGCGATATTTCGTCTGATAAGATGGCAATTTCAATAAGAGGCTTCGCTGGCTTTTGGCCCCTATGGGCTTTGGCTTGAGTAGGAGGGATATATTTCACAGGGGAGAGCTTGATGAAATGAGGGGTAAGCATTTGCAAAAGTGAGATAAAACTGTCTTTCCCACCCCCCAGACATTTTGCCAAGGAGTCATAAGAAGTTTGCTCTGTGTTCACTGGGAGAGGGAGGCACAACCATGTAGTAGTGGAACAGTCTGTGGTTGGTGTCCCATCCATTTTCCACTCTGATGAAGATGGTACAGAGGAAGCTATTGGTGGTAGTGGTGTGTGGTGGCAGGAGGGTGATTTGGGGATGTTCCAAGCCCAAAATTAAGATGACAGCAATGACAAGGCTCGATGCCAAACAGATCTATCCCACTGATGCAAGCCACAAGCTTAACAACCCATGTATGCTCTATCTCTGTGTGATGTGCGTGTGCATGTGTCTGAGCTTGTGCACGCATGTGTGTGTTTGATGTAGCGTGCAATATGTGCTTCTGTTGACAAGATCATGGAGACTCAGTGTCAAACTAGACAGGCTGGAGTAAACACCTGTCATCAGGCTTGTCTACAGCTGAGGTGAATCATTGCACATGTACGTCGGCCAAAATGTCAAAATAACGGCATGGAAAACAAAATCTGTGAAGTAAATGGGGGTGGAAATCACAGCATGTAGAAAATGTTATATTGGCTGTTTGATTTGTTTGCCTAAATCCAGAGGTTCTATTTTATTTTATTCTCTAAAGCAGAGGTTCTCTGTTTTGTCCATTGATTACTTTTAGCTAAGTATTTCAACTGTTTATCCACTACTTTTAACAATTTCAACTCCTTACACATTACATTTAGCTAACTATTTGAACTCTCAATACGTGGTGTTCAGGTTTTACAGCTGAGTCAATAAATGGAATAATAAAAAAAATAAAAAAGAGTCCTGATGTGTCGGTCTGTAGTTTTAGAATTCAGAAAGAGATCGTACCTTACTATTTGCTGAACCTTTATTACTTAATCTCCTACTTTTCAGTCTACTTTTTTACTTGAACAAATAATTGACAGTCCCCTTTCAATTTGACTGAAATTTTAAGGTTAAAGTCACGCTGAATATGGAACAGCATTCATAAATTAACCTGAACGTTTTTCATATTTTCATTTGGAAAGTCATTTTGTGAGAGATTAGAATAAAATAAAAGTCAGGCCCCCTGCTGACCTCCTGCCTGCTGCTTTGAAGAGAGAAGATCTTAAGTTCCTCTGGTTCTTGGTTATACAAGGTCTCTCCTCTCCACTAATGGAGATTAATTATGTGAAGATAACAATAGAAGAAGAGATATTAGGGAAAACTGCTTCTCCCATTCAAATAAGATGGCCATTTTTTGGGTGATAAGGAAAAGAGACACTTCTTATCTTCACTGGGAGCAAAGATTGGTCTTAAGTATATGCTCGAAACGGATGTGGATCTCTCCTAATCACAAGCCTTCCCCAGACTGTGAGCCACTAGCATTGTCCTTAAAATAATTCAGCATCAGTCTGTGGTCAGTATTTCTGCCCTAAGTGGAATGTGGAAACTGAGACACTGCCTTTGGTAGAACTGCTAATTAAAAGCCTTTCTCTGTTTTCCACAGTGTGCTCTCAGTACACAGCACAATGCAAGAAAACTGAAAATGTGATAAAGACCTATTTTGTGTAAAGAAAAGTAGTGTTGAGTGGCTCTTCTCCAAATCTCCAGAAGTGCAAGTTCAGTAATTACTGCAAGTTTTTTTATGTTTTACGACCAGCGTTGTTGCTCTAAGTCTAAGTCCTTCAAGGCAAGTCTGTAGATTATGCCACAAGTCTTCCTAAGACAATTGGAAGTTAATTGCATATATTTCGCGTCACTGAATGCTGACTATTTGAAGTAATTCACATTTGAACAATTTCCTTTTAAACTAGATTGTCATTATTTGGAGGGAGATTTATTTTCACAAATTAGTTTTACAGTCCGCTGACTCATGGGAGATACATACAGTTACACACAATAGATACAGTTGACATATGGTCTGTATGGTATCAAGTTGGCATTTTAAGTTTTTAATAAAATGTGTCAACATCTACAAGCTAGATTAGCACAAAATGTGGCACAAACATTCATAGTTTCTGGACAGTGACTTTGGTTATCCTTAACCTTGGTAAGGACTTTGGTTATCCTTAGCTTTATCCTTTTCATCAAGCACCATCATCAGGTAAAACTTTGAATCTGTGCAACAATTTGATTTTTCACCCAGTACCTGCAAAACTAATGACATTTCCATCAGTATCAACTGTGTTTTGTTTTTAACCTCTTAAACAGAAATATCTATTTCCAGGAAAAACGCCTAAAATAACATAACCAATGAATCTATAACTCCTCAAACATTAGGCCTAGATGCATAATTCGGGTCTCCATTGAAAAAGGAGATAGTCAGAAGCTAAGGAATATGAATCAACTGTAAATGAACCTATTTATTTTTCTATTAAAGAGGAAATGGAGATGCAATAAATGAAAATATGATATTTCCACCCTCGCCTGGTATGAAATCTATATTTTAATTACAATATAACCAAAACCATCATCCAACTCATTAAAATGCAACTGAATATCTTCCAATACACCTGGAATACAACTGTAACTGCACATTTGATGAAAATATAACATATTACTGGTGAGTTCAGAAAACATGTGTCTGTAACTTTAGTCCGGCTATCATTGTACTTTACTGTGACCAAGTTACCATAGCATAGCCCTGATCGATCCAAACTCCATTCAGAAAACAAACATTTTAGAAGATGTTGTCCTGCTGTCTTGCTGGCAGACCTGACAAAGCATGAATTCATATGTTTAACAAATCTGCATCATGTTGTAGTTATTTCGGCATCAGTTTGATCCGTATATTGCTATTTAATCACAGCAAAATGTTTAGTTTGGGTTCATACAGTTGTAGTAAGCGAGTTGTGTTTATTCACCTTATCGCGTTAAAATCGCTTTCTCGTGTTGTGTGTGAACACTTTCAGCAAATGTACTCACGCGAGGAAAGCGTCACGAGGCGAAAATTTGTGGTTGGTCTGAATGCGGCATAAGACCTCACTGATTGCGCAATACCAAGATGGCGTGTCTATATGCACACAAACAACAGCATTTTTGGAATGAAAACAGCAAAAATGGCAAAGTCAGCGGTTGCTGCGTTTGTTGTTGTTATTAGTTGGCTAATAACTCTATAAGTTTTGTGATTTGAGTGATATGGGTTACACAGCGGATCAGAGTTGGAGCTGAGCTTTCTTTAGAGCGGTCGGATGAGTGTAGGATGAGAGCAGGGATATATGGAAGGCAATAAGTGCAGCCATGTACAGTGATTACAGAGCAACATTTGTTGTGATATAAGTTTATTTAGATGCTTGGTGTTTGATGTGTGTTTGGTATGGATAAATGAGGTTGGTTTGAGCTTGTAGCTGAGCCTCCTAGCTTCACGTGGGTGTGTGGCATGCACAGGGTGACAAAATACTAGGATTGTCCATGGATTTCCCATTAATGTCACTTTGGTCAAATCGATTTGTCAAAACCTGAGGCTTAAATGGTTTTGGTTTTAAAATGTATTGAAGTGAAGCAAGTTAGGGAGTCAGTCCTCATGTCATGTTTCACAGCAGTCAGGTCTAAATCAAGTCTCCCATCTATAGCTCTTATTATGGCAAAGAGAGAGGTCAGGCAGAATTAAATGCTAGGGAGAAAAAGCAGGGCACTGTCATGGGATGCTGCAAGTGTGTAAGGTCAAACACCAAATCTTGGCAGCCGCAGTGACACTTTTGAGAGTTAATTACTCCCTGCTAAGACACAAGTTGTGAAATGCTTGGTTTGTCATGTTGATTGGACTCTTAAATGAAGGCTTTTGCATGGAAAAATAAATAAGAAAGTTACGGATGGTGGTTTTCTGAAACTAAAGGGATTTCATAGTCTCTTGACAAGTTTTAAACCAGTACACATCTTAAACATAATGCTGATTTCAGGGGAGCACACTGTCATGGAAATTATATTTAGAGCTTGCCTAATTGCTGTGCTTTTATTGTTGCAATTTGACAAGGAGATCATATAATAAAGCCCACTTCACATGATCTGCATTAATAACTTTAGTATCTGACCATCAGCTGCACACCAATGTTAACTTTAAATCTCACACATACTGAATCACCAGTTCTCTTGATTCTTACCTTGGTAGCAACATGGATTTTTCCAACAGTTCAGGTCAGGCACCTGTATAATTAAAAATATAAGAATATATATATAAAAATGGAAAGAAGTCAACTGGAGCAAAAACTTGTGATGTAAGTGAGGACAAGGTCATGGTTGAGGGCAGGCAGGACCTCAAAAGAGATTGGAAGTTCAGAGACAATGAAAATAAACCCAATAGATCTTATCGCCTATGCATTGTCTTGTATTCCATTGTGATAGAGCAAAATCACATCAGGGATAAACACAGTATGAATTTTTAAGAGGCACCTCTCCTTATTTCTATTCTGTCTTATTTTGCCTCTGCTCAGAATGACCTCCGGTAATCTTCAGAGGTGAATATCGCCATTTCCGTGAAACCTGAATAAGAAAGGAGATTGTGAGACCTATCGGGGGAGTTGAAGCACAGGTGTTGAATATTACAGTATGTGTATTTCATTAGTGTTTGGCAGTTTGAATGATGTGGTTGGAAATATTAAAAGCAGCATAGGTCTGTGTGCATTGATCTGAATAGTAAAGGCCACCTTGGCTGTGAACAGAATGCAACAAAGGAAAATGGACATAACACATCCAGCAGATTGTGAAACTGATCAATGAATATTTGATCAGCGAAAGCATCTTATGAAAGATTTTCAGCTGAAATCAGCTACTGCCTGCAAGCACACAAAAAGTGAAGAAACCGCATTTGTATCTGGCACAAACACATGCACAATGAGTGCAATGTATGAAAATGTATTATACCATATGTATGATGAATCCAATATATGCAGGCACACATTTTCATCCTGCAAGAGAGAAACATCGTAGTAGGCTATAGGCATAGTAGAAATGCACAACTGGGGCTCAGATCAGGCTTTATATGTTCATCAAGATGGCTATTGATCTGCATTTGGAAATGCAGCTCAAACACTTAACATCTTTACAACACGTGAAGTGTTTGTCTTATGATTCGGTTACCATTTTCCTCTCTGCTTCCTGCAACATATTTGCTTTGACATCTTGCAAGGATATTTCCAGTTTTAACATTAAAAAGCAAAGCATACTGTTGTGATGTGGGGACAGAGTGGACCCAAACGCAACACTCGGGAAGAATTAGGCTTTACTGAAGGCGAAAAGGGGTTGAGGGAGTGGAGGTGAGGGAGAGGCGGACACCAGGCAGCCGGGGGCACTGGGGACCGAGGAAGCAAGAAGGCACGGGGAGGAGCCGGGAGGACGCCGTGGAAGAGGTCCGAGGGGAGAGGGCAGGGTGGTGAGCCCAGCTGACGGAATGGAGGACGGAGGTGAGTGGACCTGGAGGGGGGAAAGACAGACAGACAGGGTTAGACACTGGAAACAAAGCACAGGGAAACAGAAAAGACACAGAAAAGACGCAGAACACGCAGGAGCTTGAGTGGTGAAGTGGCACCGGGTAAGGAGCAACAGCGATCAAGCCAGGGTTGACAGGAGAACCGGGGTAGAAGTACTCTCGGAGATGAGGCTGATTGCTGGGGGGGGGCAGAGGAGGTGGCTGATGAGATGCAGGTGCAGGTCGTTGGCTGAGCGAGGGAGCGAGGGAGAGAGAGAGGGAAAGCATACACTGGGGGAAAGGAGGAGACACAAACAGGCAGGCCAAAACACCAGAGGAAAACAGAATCACAAGCAAAAAAAAGGAGAAATAAACAGGACACTCACCATCAGCCGGGCTGCCACCACAACAAATACCATGTTATTACTTTTAGGCTTCCACAGGGCCTCCATAGGTTTTGATAATAATATCAAACTCTTCTGACAACACCGAACCATGACATAACAGTTAAAACAGACGGGATAGAAACTTTCAACTTCAAACAAGTTTACTTATTCTTGGGTTGTGTGGTATTGTAGTTACATTGTCTTTTAGTGTTTAAATTGAGGAAAATGAGATTTGGCAGAAATATCATGCCAATTAGGAAGGATTTTACAGCAAACACATGTATTTATGTCAGGAAATCTTCTGGTTGTCATTAACATCCATTAGTGTATGCATTTACAGCATTTACAGAATATAATCATACCAAGAATTGGTAGCGTTCTCTGAGCAGACATTAAAGTTTCTGTCAATTTATAGTTTCATGTAAGAACTTTCATAAATCATTGCAAAGATGAGAGTTAGTGGAATTATTCAACTAGGCTACAGGTCTGCAACCTGGCTTAAACTTGACGGGACCTTGACAGTTTGATTTATTAAGCAATTTCTCGCTGGTTTATTGTTATGATGGTTTTGGGGTGTGCTTTATCAGTGGGGAGAGAGGTTAAGACTGTGTCTTTGTGCGTGTGGTGACTGACTAATTAACCCTTTGTAAAGCTAGATTACGGCTGTTTATGTCTTCATAGGTGGAGAAAAAGATGGATAAAAAAGGAGACTCACTAGGCCAGTGGTTTAAAGTATCTGGGTGGTCATGCAGGCATCTGTGTGTCCAAAGCAATGTCAGTCAAACAATATCAAAATATTTGTGAACATAATCATGATGGGGAGTATGTTTTTGTATTGCCATATTGTAGAATAAATAGGCTACATGCAGTGGTCAGATTGCTACATTTAGAGACACAACATAAGAAAAAGGTAGCACAATTCTGATGTGAAATGTGCGTCACATTCCGGAAATAGTTCAGAACCATTCTTCCTTTGTATAAGGAGATGGATCTGCATCCTAATTAAACATCCTGTGTATTGGCTTCCTGTCTTTTGGTGAAGCACTAAAGAAATTACCTCTCTCCACAGAGAAGAAATGCAATTTCAGGGCCTGTTAGACACTGAACTCCAGAAGTAAACATAGACTGTATATAAGAAGTGGACATAGCCACCATGATGTCACCCACTGGTTTGTGGAGTACCGTTTTGAAGACTTGAGTTTGACATTTTGGCTGTTGCCATCTTGGTTTTTTGGAGCCAAAAGTGACCATATGTATACGAGAGGGTGGAGCTTGGGAGGATACACATTGCTATGCCTCAGTTCACGTGCCAATCACAAGGTAGCCATGCCCATGCTTTATCATCAATTTTACTCTAAATGGGATTTATCATCATGCTAAAGACTTGAAAACTAACATAAACTCACTAGGAAAGTGTTTGCAAAAGTAATAAATCAAGTGAGAAGTAGGGTAACTTTGTCATAGACTTCTAGACAATCTGACTTCTTTTTGCAACCAGTGGAGTCGCCCCCTGCTGTGGAAAAGAATGCAGGTTTAAGGCACTTCCTCATTAGCTTCACCTTTTTAGACCCAGATCCTACATCCATTTCTTATTTACATTCATGGGAGTAAACAGGGAAGTGTTAGTGCTTATGTCTGATGAGGGCACAGCCTGACCACAACAGCACTCAGGTGGTGGACCTTCTAGTCCTTGATAGTGAATCCTGTTTCACTCAATGGCTTTCTCTTTAACTTCGAGAGTGTAAACACTGACAGAGTGGATTGAACTTCTCCTAATAAGCACCCTTACAGTAATTATACTCATGGAGATATGGAGTATGTGCAAGTTGCATTTGTGTGTGTTGTCATTGGGAGCAATAAGTGAGGAGTTGGAGGAGGACTTGAGAGAGGAAAAAATTGAGACCGGTGAAGACTGCATTTATTCAAGCGATTAATGAAAATGTTTAATGCAACATGATTTGTGAAATAAATGTAGAAACCCTTTTGTTTTTGCAAGAAAGGCAACCAGCATTAAACAAGTAAAATGATGAAAAAAAACAGTACAATTTCTTTTGTCTTTCTTTCTTTACTCGTTTACTCACACTGCTGCAGTGTACACATGTCATTCTCAGTCTCACTCCATTTATTATGTATAGATATACCAGTGATACAAGCATACTCAGTGGATTAAAGATAGTGGTACCACCTGAAGATCTGCTGGCCATGTAAAAATTAAATGAGGCTGTGAAGTAGAATGTGAACAAAGGCAAATGCAGAGCCTATAATGAGTCTCTGAAGACATCAAAAGTGAGAGAAAACATAAAACAATTGATTCAGGTTCCATCCTGCAGGCTTTCCATCAAAATTGGCAAATGAATCATCTAGTAGGTTGCGCAACCCACATCTCTCATGTTACTATGCTGAGATAAAGAGTTTTAATAATTTACAGAGTTGACCTTTTTTGAACCTTTTACTTATTCTCTCAGTAAGGCCTACTTTCATTCCATCTATTCACTCTGACAGAGTTCAAGACAATATCTGTCTGAGCAAAAAGACAAGCACATCACAATCAAATAGGTCTGGCAAAAAACTCTGAATATGACACACTATCTCCAAACTCTGATGGGAAAATCTTACAGATATGGATTATTGCATTGATTCCTATTCTTTTTTTAAAAATAGAAAACAAGGAAAGAAGATTAAAATTGATTTAATAAAAAGATTAAAACAATAAATAAGCCACTGCTGTTCCAAAACCAACTCTTCAACTGTACCGCTCCTACTTAAAAATGAAAGGAGTAAGACAAACGTGTTGCAGTATGTACATGTTCCGCTGTGTTGCCTTTGACAAATAATGCACAACCAATGCAACAACCTGAACACACTCGAGAAAACAAAGACAAGAACGAATGGGACAAAGTCATAAGGTCCAGGCAGGTAGATTCCTGCCTGGACCAGACAAAATAAAATTAAAAGGGATTGGAAATAAATAAATCACTATTACAACCACTACTACAAAGCTGGGTGAAATTACAGTTGTTACAATTAGTATTTGTTGGCAACAAGTCCAACAAATTATACATCTACTGGTCACAAGGTTGGCGGTTTAATCCTCCTGTTTATCTTCTCCTGTCCACATCCAAGCGTCTTCGGGCAAAACACTAAACCCCGGGTTGCTCGCCAGCCAGTGCACACCAAGCCAGTACATTTTCATCATGTCAGGTCATGAAGGACATATAGTAAAAGGCGTAAAATCAAAAAGCCCACAAACATTTAAACTTTTATTTTTATGACCTAAAGATCAATTGTGACCCTAACCTACTGCAAAAGGGGAAATATCGAGACAATCCTGTTTACTGGTCTATTACCAATGATCTCCAAAGCCAATAAAAAGGTCCACAGTGAAAATTTAATAAAGCACCATGCCAATGTTATTTTTTTAATGCAAAGAATAAAAATGGAAATGTCCAATTCTAAGATCCTGTCCATTGGTTTTAACTTCAATTCATAACATTTTCAATTGACATGCATCTTTGTTAAGTGAAAGCTACAAACCATAAATGTCAAGTTTGCTTAATTTTTAATTTCACTCACTAACTGATATCTACAGGACTTCTCTGGATATGCTTCATTAGAATCACTGCAGAAATAATGTTAAGTTTTTGCTTTCTTCACTTGCGGGGAGCACAATTAAGTCTCTAAAGCTTCTCCAGCTGATCCTGAATGCATCAGCGCATGTTCTGTCAAGAGTCAAGTTCAGAGAGCATATTTCTCCTGATCTAGCCTCCTTACACTGGCTTCCTGTGAAATATAGAAAATATATAAATTTTTTTCTACTTACCGACAAAGCCTAAAATGGCCAGGCACCATCTTACCTCAAAGAACTCCTGACACCTTACTGTCCCAATAGAGCACTGTGCTCTCAAAATGCAGGGCTGCTTGTGGTACCTAATGTAACTAAGGTTAGAGTGGGAGCAAGAGCGTTTAGTTATGAAGCGCCTCTACTATGGAACCAGGTCATAATTTGGGAATCGGACAACATCACCACTTTTAAGGCTAGACTTAAGACTTTTCTGTTTAATAAAGCTTTTAGTTAGGGCAGGATTGAGCAAACTTTAAAATATTAAATCGTTTCATCATTTTATTTTGTTAATTTTATTCTGATTGTATTTTATCTTGTGTTTTCTTACATGCATTCTGTATTTATAGTTTATTTGATTTGATTTTAATGCATTTTGTAAAGTGTATTGGGACCATGTCTTTTGGTGATTTTGCACTTTAAATAAAACTTGACTTGACTACTATTTCCATTTAAAATTAACTCCTGGCATTTCTATTACCAAGAATAGCTTATTATTTGTAAGAGTCTCTCTAATGCAAGATAGGCTTCTTTGAGCTGCTCTGATTACAAAGAAAGTGCCACTTTGTGCCGTACATATGAGTATATATTCCGCTTCAGATGAAGCTCATTTTGTTTAAAAGGTCAAACAGTTTATACACAATTTCCTTGTAACAATAAGGTTTTCAAATGGTAAATTCAAATTCACATTTCTTGAGTTTTGAGTCTTCTCAGCGTGTAATATTTCTGAGGATCTATTGACAGAAATGCAATATAATGGTGTATAAAGACCTTACATAATGAACCATTATGTTTTTATTACCTTAAAATGAGCCATTTCTATCTACATACACCGTGGGTCCTCTTACATGGTGGTCGCCATGTTGCGCCGGCATGTTTCTACAGTAGCCAAAAATGGACAAACTACTCTACAGAGCGCATTTCATCTCTTTGTTCTTCTTCTTCTTGTAAAATTCCGGCAGTGTAGACGCCAGTCACTATGTTGAATGCATATGAAGAAGAAGAAGTATTAATAGTATCAATAATATGCAGTCTCTGAATAGTCATCTGGTTTATTAGAAGTAAGGAGTGAAATTTGGACAAATGGAGGACGACACATATTATTTAGCATGAGCTGAGCGGGAATCTTCGTCATCAAAGAAGTGAAAACATGATGAAGCCTGACAAATCCGGGACTGATGACAGCAGAAATCAAGGATATAATCTATGTGGATTTTCCCAGATGGAAGGCGTTGATGGGGGAGTGATGTTTTCAAAGAGCCGCCGAAGTTGCCTGTTTTCTGCTGGACAGGTAATTAAATTAGTTCAAATTTAGCAATGCAAATAAAAACTGTTGTTTGATAGCTTTAGCTAGAAGATGGGCATAATCACAGAGAGAAGTGATAAGTTTTCCTTGTCAATGTTGTAAAATATATAATTGGATTATAATTTATAATGTAATGTTATTCTCTAGCTCTGTATTTTCGCTTTGCTACGTGGACAGAAATGTGCCAGTTATGTTTGCGAGACAGTGTTATCTGTCAGTGGTCATACTTGCACTATGTGTAATATTTTTTGAGATGTTCTTCATTTACTTTGGTGTGTTAGTCCAGATGAGCCAACTCTCCCAAGATGTAACAAGATGTATGATTACAGGAGTATGCCACATCATGTAGCAATTCATTTCTTGATGTTGTTGTTTGATAAATAAGTAACAATATTATTTGCAATACCATATGGTTCCACTAAATAATTAAGTAAAAATAATTTCTTAATATACCTCATTTCATTTCTTGACTGGCTGCTCTCTGCGGTCTCACACAGTTTGTTGCAATTCGCAGTCCTCACCACTAGATGTCACTAACACTGACACACTGAACCTTTAAGTGAATTACATTCTGATATGTAATGTGTTACTTCTCTAATAGCATGTAAAATAATATGAGTGAGATTTTATGCACTTACTTGTTTTCTTTTAGAGGGACACAGGAAGATCAATAATAAGTTCACGGCTGTGCATTAAACACAGAGCTTGAGTCTCAATGTGTTTAGCGTACCTTTGCAATAACGATTGGACACAAGAGGAAACTGCTCACCAGGCTCTGTCAGAAGGGAGACAAAATGCTTACCAAAATCCCCTAAAGCTGACTCATTTATAGAATGTATTTTGTTTTTTAACCTGTAAACAGAAATATAAAAATTGATGACTTGTGGTTTTTGAGGTAGTCACAAGTAATCCTTGGTGAACAACAGCTGAGCACAGTCACCTTGCACAGCCTTGTCATAACTTGTCATCGTGCTGAGAGACCAAAATCTATAAAATCACACATTTTTGTTTTTATGTTTTTGCTCAAGTTAAACAAAATCAATACATTGTGTAAATGAGTCAGCTTTAAACGTGTTGGTTACCATATTTCTCAACTTCTAACAAAGCTAGTGAAGCTTGTCTAAACCTATCCCAAACAAGTGTATTTCTTGTTTATTAAATATAGCACCTTTCACAGAACAAAGTCACAAAATGTATTCTTTTAAAGCTGCAGTTTGGGTAGAACAACTCCAAAATCATAGCAACAGAGCCCGTACGTATTTGATGCCCTGGGAATGAGAAGGGGTTGGTAGGTCCTTCTGTGTCAGATTGTCATGTTATGGCTGGAGTGTTATACATTCAGACACATGAGCATTAAAATTAAGTCCTCTTTTTCCAGACAAATTTGAGTCAGTCTATTCTATTTGTCTGTTTCTGATTTTGTCAGCCAGCATCTAAGAAAAATATGTGGGTCTGGCTAGTTAAAAGTTTAACTCTTTTCACCGCCCACATTTTTACTTTGTATATCTACCATGTTGGCTTTGCAGGTAGCCCACAAACCACCATGGTCATGTTTTAAGGATTTATTATACCTAAAGACAAGCAAACCAAAACAATAAGATGAAAGTGTTCAAAAACTGCAAAGAGCTACAGATTTGGATGTTGACTCTCAGTGGAATCAGCAGTACTAGCAACCCAGGGGATGATAGAGAGCACAGAGGTTTACTTTTCTTTTCACTGTTCATATGTGTGCCTCCATCTCACCATTCTCCTTCCTCTGGCTCATTGGTCCATTACCTCTCTCTCTCTCTCTTTCTCTCTGCCCTGCCCTTCATATCACTCCTCTGGACACTCAGGCACCCATGACCCCGTGTGTGGGAAGAGGTGGGAGAGCTCAGGGAGCACAAAAGGACTGGCTGCTATTAATTTTGCCCAGGCAACCTTCACAATAATCCAACGAGACAGCCATTTAATTGCACTAACCCTGAGCCCGCGGCAAACCTGCCTGCCCCTGCATTCTCCTTTCTCAGTGAATACCAAGGAGTCGTCTCACTTCGCCTTCATTAGATGAGTAGAAAGAAAGTGTTGGAGGGAGAGTGCAAGTCTAAAGAGTTGTATTATATTCCTCTCTGCTCTTTCCTCTCCTTTGACTAATTTTTATTTTTCTTAACACTGTTATCTCAATCCTTTATAGATAAATAAAAGACATGTCAGGGAAGGTTATCGATGGGTATTGTGATGTAGGTTTATTTTTGAAAAGAAACTCTGGAGTATTGTTCACTTTCAACAGTGAGTTACAGCTTGCTGGAGGGAGACATTTTGGAACAAAGGCTGAGAATGAGTTGTTGTGTGCCCCAAAGATAGACTGTGTTAGAGCTGCAGAGGTCATGGAAAAGCATGAGGACTGCTGGGTCGAAATATTATCCCTCCAACCTTTCTTAGAGAAAATTAACAGCCTATTTCACAGCAACAAAAAAAAATTAATTGAAAATTATGACCCAAAGATAGAGGCTGCCTTCATTGCACTCATGCAGTACATGGCCAAATGAAATAACTATTTATACTAAAAGTTTAGACAGACACTAAAGGCCTGGTCACACCAGCATTTAAAATGGCTAAATTTCCCTGCAATTTCAATTCATTTCATTGGAATTGAGCAATTAGTGGATTTGCTCATGGGGGTGAGGTAAATTTGAATTTTGACCTTTAAATTTGTGCCATTGACCAATGGCAAGCCATCTCGACAGTGCTAAACAGAAGAGTATAGAGAAAATAAAAAGTATCTCTGGGAGCTATTGTGACTAACTCGTGCTAGCCTGGCTTGTTAGCAAGTTAGCTCACCAGCTACAGTAGTAGCTCTGCAAGTACAGTCACTGTGTCAGTAGGCTTCTGGAACCAGATATTTCGCACAACACACACAGGTTAATTTCACGCTACCAGTTTCTGTTGTGACCAGGCCCTAGTAGAGAAATTTAGTCTTAGATTGTATCATCATGAGAGATTAAAAAATGCTGAAATGGTTTGAGTGGTGGTGTCAAAAGAAGTTGTGATTTGGGAGCAAAAAAGGAAGTAGTTCTCTTCCCATTTTCATATAAATAATCCAAAAGGTTGTAAACCCACATTGGATGAATCAGGCCATTTAGGAACTCTGTAGAAATGCTCCTGCAGGTGTAAGTGGCTTGATAAGTGGTCCTCCATCCTGTCAGTCTTTACTCACTTCCTCTCTATTTTGCTGGCCCCTCTCTCAATAGCTATCCCTTCACTCCAGGTAATTACAGTGCAGCAGCACCATGGTCAGTAAAAGGCGAGGCCGACCACTCCAGGGGAAAGGTGCATGATCCATTAGCTGAGCACAGGGCTCGACGGCCCATTCCTCATTCCCATTTGTCTTTCCCTGAAAACCCTTCACCTCCTCCACCCCACTCTGCCTCAGACATCTCCCTTTTTCTCCTGTTCCATCAAAGATACAGAATTGAGCACACGCAGAAAAAACATCTTTAAAAACGAATTTCAGCTTGAGAGCTCTACAGAGCTTTTTTACATACCTGAATAAAACTGTGCCCTGATAGCCAGGCAGCCAGCCAGTAAGCCAGTATGCACTTTAACTGAATCATTCACCGTGGGAGAATTTTGACAAAACAGAGCTCAGCTGCTTTGGATTCAATAAAGGCAAATGTAATATATTTTTCATATGCTGATACTGCTTTAGTCCAAATAATATAACTGGCCCACTGAGAGGTGCAGCCTAATGGCTTCACAGAGTTTTCATTTTCATGTCCTTTTTCATTTAGTTTGCAGTGTCGTGATGACAAAAACAGAGACAAAGAATCAACAACCTTTACAAGAAAAATCCCACAATTACTGCTGCTTTTACTGTTAATAAATCTAAAAATAGAGGTAAAGATCTTTATGTAGAGACATCTCCAAATGAGGAAAACAAGTAAGAATCACACGTCAAGCAATTAATCATTCCAATAGCAATTTTTAGAAACAATTACACTCAATTCAACAGTCTGAGCTGCTGCCATTCTACTGCCTGTTACACTGAGTGACTCTTGCTGGCTTATGTGCTGATAGGTATAATTCTTCTAGGCTTCTATTACCACCGTGTCTGTGAAAATATGGAGCTAAATTAGGGACAGAGGTTTTGTCAATTTGTAAAAAATATGTTTTTATAGAAAAACTGAAACATGAAAGTTTTGAATGGAAAAATTCAACTATGTATTCAAACTAAAAAATGTGTAGTGAACAACGGCGTGGATTTGTGCATTTTATATTGAATAAATTTGGAGCTACTGCAAATACCTCTCTCCTCCCCCAGAAAAGAAGGTGGGGTCAAAGTTGCTTTCTTTAAGTGCTATGCTTGGGCAGTTGATCGTAAAACTGGCACCTTTTGATCTACGAAGCTGATAACGCGGGGCCTGACTGTTAAACTGACAAAGGGACACGAACCAGCGATTAGCATTTCCCTGAACAGCCTATCAAAACTGGCCCCCCCACACATGTAACCTGGCAACTGACCTTGCTCTGCGTTTCATTACCCTATCAAAGGAATACCCCTGTCTCACCCAAGTTGTGACATAACCCAGAAAGCCGAACTTTAAACAACCAAAGACTGGAGTCTCCAAAGACTCAAAGCATTTAATTAAGTTTAATTAAATCTTTAGTTACTTGATTACGTTTGCCTCTATTTGAGTAGTTATGTTAACATGTTGTTGCTATCTGTTGTTGATATTAGTGCTGAAAAGAATCAAAATAAGTTACTTTTGCAGTGTTTTTATCTTCAGCAAGACACTCCCTCATCTAATGTAATCAATGCTTGTTCATAATACTTTCTTACAAAATTCCTTTAGAAATGATGATAAA
>NC_060163.1:20348404-20365524 GCF_021292245.1 Micropterus dolomieu
GATAACGCGGGGCCTGACTGTTAAACTGACAAAGGGACACGAACCAGCGATTAGCATTTCCCTGAACAGCCTATCAAAACTGGCCCCCCCACACATGTAACCTGGCAACTGACCTTGCTCTGCGTTTCATTACCCCATCACATTACCCCATTAATTAAGTTTAATTAAATCTTTAGTTACTTGATTACGTTTGCCTCTATTTGAGTAGTTATGTTAACATGTTGTTGCTATCTGTTGTGATATTAATGCTGAAAAGAATCTAAATAAGTTACTTTTGCAGTGTTTTTATCTTCAGCAAGACACTCCCTCATCTAATGTAATCAATGCTTGTTCATAATACTTTCCTACAAAATTCCTTTAGAAATGATGATAAAGGAATGTTTTACTATACTCTTAATCGCCAGCTTGAATTTAAGGATGAATCAACAATAATTCCCCGGTTCTATGCGTGACTCAAGACCAACACCACCGTCTTAACCCCTTGACGCCGATTGTCACGAATTCGCATCACACCTCTTCCTTTCAGACTGCAAGCCAAGATAGCGCATGGATTCCCCTAATGCCTGTTTGTGCATATTCGATACGTACCTAGGAACCTGTTGCACGCCAAAGTTAGTCATGGAGTTCCACAAGGATCTGTGCTCGGACCAATCCTCTTCACTTTATATATGCTTCCTTTAGGCAATATTATCAGGAAACACTCCATAAACTTCCACTGTTATACAGATGATACTCAGTTATATCTATCGATCAAGCCAGATGAAACTCATCAGTTAGCTAAACTTCAAATGTGCCTTCAGGATGTTAAAACCTGGATGACCTGTAATTTTCTAATGCTAAACATGGATAAAACTGAAGTTATTGTTCTAGGGCCTAAGCACCTGACCCAGTGTTCCTGCTCGACACCCTCTGTTACAATTATTGTTACTAGTCCTATTGTTAATATTGTAATATTGTAATTATTGCATTATTGTATTGTATAATTGTATTATTATTCTAATATTGTAATTATAATCATTAACATTATTTTTATAAGTGCGCATGCGCCAACGTGCATGCAGCCTGTTGCAGTTGCTCCGTCGTCTTCTTTTCTAACTTTTAACTTTCTTTTTTATATCTCACGTGTGTGATTTTTGGTCTATATTTAATTTAAACTAGACTCTCTCTAATCATGCAAGTTGAGAGAGTTTTGGTAAGCCACGGCACTGTTGCACAGCAACTTCATGGCCGCTTTGTTTACACCCGAGACCAGCTGATCACGCTGAAGCCGACCGGGGCACCCAGGCCCACAGACATCCCCACCGAGATCTGGAGGAGGACACACAGAGGTTGCAGAGGAGGAACGAAACGGCGTGGAAAGAGAGAGGGGTCCAGACAACAGGCTTAGGAGAAGGAGATTTAAGCCGTGTCTCCCCTCTCTCATCATGGGCAATGTGAGGTCACTGGCTAATAAGATGGACGAGCTAACAGCGTTAGCCCGGAGTCAGAGGGAGTTCCGGGAGTGTAGTTTAATGTGCTTCACGGAGACTTGGCTACACTCGGATATTCCTGACCACAACGTCTCCATCGATGGCTTTCAGACTGTTCAGGCCGACAGAGACTGCACCGAGAGCGGTAATCGTAAAGGCGGGGTGCTTGCCGTTCTAGTTAACAACAGATGGTGTAATAGCGGTCACATTACGGTGAAACAGCGTACCTGTAGCCCGGACACTGAACTGCTTACTATGGGACTCCGGCCATATTATCTGCCACGGAAAATTTGACATCCCATCGCTGTAGCTGTTTACATTCCGCCCTCTGCCAACCCGACGTCGGCGTGTAACGTCATCCACACCGCCATTGCTGAACTCCAGACTCAACACCCGAGTGCCCTCATAGTGATCTCGGGTGACTTCAACCACGTCAGCATGACTACCACACTAACCAAGTTCACCCATTACGTGAGCTGCCATACTAGAGAGGAGAGGACCCTGGACCTGCTGTATGCTAACGTTAAAGATGCATACAGCTCTTCCCCCCTCCCCCCACTGGGCAGGTTAGACCACAACCTGCTTCACATCAATCCCTGCTATGTGCCTCTGGTGAAAAGGCAGCCTGCGACCACAAGGACAGTGAGGAGATGGAGGCCTATGAGACACTTCAGGGATGATTTGAGGTGACAGACTGGAATGCACTCTGTGAGCCACATGGAGAGGACATAGATGGGGTTACTGAGTGTATCTCAGATTACATCAACTTCTGTGTGGATTGCACTGTCCCAGCAAAGACTGTCCATTGTTACCCAAACAACAAACTGTGGGTAACAAGGGACATCAAGGACATCCTGAATCAGAATCAGAATCAGCTTTATTACCAGGTATGTGTACACATACGAGGAATTCGACTCAGGATTGTACATTGTACGATGTGCTTACTCTTACAAAAATAATAATAATAACACAATAATAAAATAAAAATAAAATAAAATCAGACACAAACTACAGTATACTACAGTAAACAGGTGACTGATTAGAGACAGAGTTACTAGGTTATTGCACAGGAATTGTCCCTGACACTGTGAGTCAGAAATCAGCTGTTCATCAGAGTGATGGCTTGTGGGAAGAAACTGCTTCTGTGTCTGTTGGTTTTGGCGTACAGTGCTCTGTAGCGCCTACCGGAGGGGAGAAGCTGCAACAGGTTGTGTCCAGGGTGAGATGGATCTGCAGTGATGTTTCCTGCCCGTTTCCTGACTCTGAAGTCCTGAATGGAGGGCAGGTTGGCACCGATGACTTTTTCTGCAGTCCTGACTGTCCGTTGTAGTCTGTCCCTGTCCTTTTTGGTGGCAAAAAGGACAGGGCTGGTGGCTGACGCAGGAAGGAAGTCCTCTGCTGGGCCTTCTTGATGATGGTGTTAGTGTTGGACTCCCACTTCAGGTCCTGGGATATAGTGAAACCCAGAAACCTGAAGGATTCTACAGCAGACACAGGGCTGTTGAGTATGGTAATGGGGGGCAGAGTGGGGGGGCTCCTCCTGAAGTCCACGGTCATCTCCACAGTTTTAAGGGTGTTAAGCTCCAGGTTGTTCTGACCACACCAGAGAGCCAGCTGATCAACCTCCCGTCTGTAGGCCGACTCATCACCGTCCCGGATGGGGCCAATGACCGTTGTGTCGTCAGCGAACTTTTGGGGTTGATCAGATGGGTCCCCTGAGGTGCAGTCGTTGGTGTAGAGGGAGAAGAGCAGTGGGGAGAGCACACACCCCTGGGGGGCGCAGGGCTGATAGTCCTGAGGTGTTGCAGGATGCAAGTTGACAGCATCATCCACTGACCTGTTAGCCCTGTAGGCAAACTGCAGGGGGTCCAGCAGGGGGCCTGTAATGTCCTTCAGGTGGGCCACCAGTCTTTCAAAGGACTTCATGACTACATATGTCAGGGCGACGGGCTTGTAGTCATTTAGTCCAGAGATGGAGGGTTTTTTTGGGACCGGGATGACTGTAGAGCGTTTAAAGCAGGAGGGAACTTCACACAGCTCCAGGGATCTGAGTGAAGATGGGGGCCAGCTGGTCTGCACAGATTTTCAGGCAGGATGGAGACACAACATCGGGGCCAGGAGCCTTCCTGATCTTCTGTCTTTGGAAGAGGTGGCTCACGTCCTCTTCATAGATCTTGAGTGCAGGTCAGAGGTCAGAGGGAGAAGGTGACTGTTTGAAGATGGCGTTGGAGTGGGGGAGAGGTGTGACTCTGGGCTTTTCAAACCTACAGTAGAAACCATTCAGCTCGTCTGCCAGTCGTTGAGTACCAGCAGTGTTGGGTATGGTCTCTTGTAGTTTGTGAGTGTCCGTAGGCTTCTCCACACTGACGCAGGGTCGTTGGCTGCAAAGCTGTTATTTAGCTTTTCAGCATAGCACCTCTTTGCAGCTTTGACCTCTTTAGTCAGCGTGGCCTGGTTGTACAAGACTCTGTCCCCACTTCTGAAGGCCTCCTCCTTGGTCTGACGAAGCTACCTGAGTTTCGCTGTGAACCAGGGTTTTTGGTTGTTGTATGTGCGGAAGGTTTTAGTCGGCACACACATGTCCTCACAAAAACTGATGTAAGATGTCAATTAGTTCGTCCAGGTCAGTGGCTGCAGCCTCAAAAACACTCCAGTCAGTGCAGTCAAAGCAGGCCTGTAACTCCAGCTTTGACTCGTTGGTCCATCTTTTCACTGTCTTTACAACAGGTTTAGCAGATTTCAGTTTTTGCCTGTGTGTCGGGATAAGATGAACCAGACAGTGATCAGAAAGTCCCAAGGCTGCACGGGGAACAGAGCAATAGGCGTCCTTTAATGTTGTGTAGCAGTGGTCCAGTGTGTTAGTGTCCCTGGGGGTACACTTAATATGCTGTCGGTCAGTCATGTACTTTGGAAGTTCATGACTGAGGTTTGCTTTGTTAAAGTCCCCAAGAACAATGAGCAGGGAGTCTGGATGTTTTTTCTCCATGTTAGTTATCTGGTCGGCCAGGTGTAGTAACGCCTCACTAACACAGGCCTGAGGTGGAATGTAAACAGCATCCAGAACAAACAAGGAAAACTCCCGCAGTGAATAAAACGGTTTACAGTTTATAAATAATGTCTCTAGGTGAGGCCTGCATGATTTCTTCAACACTGTGACATCTGTGCACCAACCTTTGTTTATATAGAAACAGAGTCTTTGTGTTTTTCCCGTGAGCTCCCTTTCGCGATCCGCGCAGATGAGATTAAATCCCGGTAGATGAAGTGCGCTGTCCGGGATGCGCTTGGTGAGCCAGGATTCGGTGAAACAGAGGGCAGCCGATCTGCAGAAGTCCGAGTTAGTTCTGTTGTGGAACAGCAGTTCGTCCATTTTGTTGGCCAGAGCGGACATTCACCAGGTGGATTGAAGGGAGCGCAGTACGAAATCCCTGCTGTCTCAGCTTAACCAGTGCGCCTGCACGTTTTCCCCTGAGCCGTTTCCGAAGGATGCCAAACAGAGCTGCTGCTCCTCCAACTAGTCACTCCGGGAAAGTTCCAGGGTCAATAAAGAGCGGTGGAATAGTATGAGCAGTTGAAAGTCCAATGTTTAAGGGATGGCAGAAAACAGCATTATTAACAAAAACACAAAAAGCACTACGCAGTGTAATCCCAAGGTCTGGAGCGACATGAGAAACATCACTGGCTTCAGACCGACTGGCAGCAGAGCACTTGAAGACAGCTTGGACAGGGCCAACGAACTTAATCTGTTCTTAAACAGATTTGACTCAATGGCTCCCGCCCATCCCCCCACTAACTCAGCTACTGTCTCACCTCTAACACCTCAAACACCTCCAACCACACTACTCCCCCCTCCTCCTCTTCACTGTCCCCCACCCTCCTGTGAGACCCCAACCCTCCCCTCCTCTGGCTCTCAGGTTAACAGCTCTCACCAGCCTGACGACTCCTCCTCTCCCCTCCCCCACCTGTAACCTCTGTGTGCCTCACTGCTGACCAGGTGAGAAGACAGATGAGGAGACTCCACTCCAACAAGGCTGCAGGCCCTGACGGTGTCCGTCCCGGGGTGCTCAAAGCCTGTGCCCCCCAGCTATGTGGAGTCCTTCACCATGTCTTCAACCTGAGCCTGAGTCTCCGTAGGGTCCCCGTGCTGTGGAAGAATCTTGCCTCGTTCCTGTGCCAAAGACGCCATGTCCCAGTGACTCCAAGGACTACAGACCTGTGGCACTGACCTCCCACATCCACACCCTGGAAAGACTGGTTCTGGATCAGCTGCGGCCCATGGTCAGCCCTTTTCTGGACCCACTCCAGTTCGCCTACCAGCCCCGACTGGGAGTTGAGGACGCCATCATCTTCCTGTTCAACCGCATCCTGGACAAGTCAGCGAGCACTGTGAGGGTCATGTTTTTTGACTTCTCCAGTGCTTTTCAACACCATCCGGCCGGCCCTGCTGGGTGAGAAGCTGACAGCAATGCAGGTGGATGCCCCCTTCGTGTCCTGGATTGTTGACTACCTGACTGGCAGACCATAGTATGTGCACCTGCAACAGTGTGTGTCAGACAGCGTGGTCAGCAAATGTCCTCTCTCCCTCCCTCTTCATCCTTTTACACCACAGACTTCAACTACCACACAGAGTCCTGCCATCTTCAGAAGTTTTCTGATGACTCTGCTGTGGTTGGATATATCAGCAAGGGTGATGAGGCCGAGTACAGAGCTGTGCTGGGGGACTTTGTCACATGGTGTGAGCAAAGACTAAAGAGCTGGTTGTGGATCTAAGGAGAGCCAAGGCACCAGTGACCCCTGTTTCCATCCAGGGGGTCCCTGTGGACATTGTGGAGGATTACAAATACCTGGGAGTGCACGTGGACAATAAACTTGACTGGGCCAAGAACACGCAAGCCCTCTACAGGAAGGGCCAAAGCCGTTGTAGCAGGTCTACGTATGATTTTGATAAGATTATGAAAATTAATATTTCAGAAATATTAACTCATAAACCTCGAAAAAAAGGGCACCACCGGAGATTCAATTCGCAGAGTCTCCGGACCTCTGGGTAAAATTTTTTATAATTATACAATTACTATTCACTAGTGATCAGTTTGTTAATAATCGCTCAATTATCTTAAATCAGTCAATCTCATATCGAAGGAGTAGGTCCTACGTGACAGGGACTTCGGGTTAGACAATACACACACACAGTTCCTGTGATTACGGTGAAATTTATTAGATAACTAAGGTGAAATAAATGCGGTTAAATACACAAAGAAATAAACACTGGCTAAACAAACATGATGTAAACAACAAGAATGTTGAGTTCTATTGTAAATTGGGTTCTCTTGTGGGGAGAATTTGATTCATAAGGGCAACTAATAAAGAGATAATAACTTTAAATTTGGCGTGAGTGAGTTTTAAGGGTTAAAGATAATCGATTAACAAACTATTGGACATCACTGATCAGAGAATGCAGGGTTTTAGTCTTACTGCTTGTCGTTTCTCCCAGCCGGGTTGCTGGTCGGCGGCCTCATGCTGGCGGAGTTCCATGGGTTCTCAGTTAGGCTTAAAGCCGTCGGCTGGTCGCTTTCTCTGCCAGGGAATTGCTCCGGAGGTCCATCTTGGTCGGCTTATTGAAGAAAACTTGCAGTGGGAGGCTTGTAACCCTGGCTCGGGTTAAAGGTTGGATTGTCCTTTGTTACTGCTGGCGGGCCCACGTGGCTGGGTCCAGGCTTCGGTGGGAGTATAAGTTAGCTCGACGGAATAAAGCTTAAAATAACTTGGTCGTTCTTGAATTAAAATTGTGTAACTTAACGGTCTGATAACTAAAATATAAATAAACTAAAATAAAAAGCAAGTAAGTTGCTGGAAACAAGGGAAAAGCCGAAGTAGCTTTGCGTGTGCGGCTTGAAAAGAACAAAGAGTTTTCGCAGCAAGCCGGGTCGAACTTCTTAGGGCGTTGCTGGGAGCCGGAGCACGCTGAGCGCGTGCCGAAGTGCAAGGGAAGAGCGAAGAGGAGCCAAGAGGAGCCAAGAGAATGAGCGAGCGTGTGTCGCTGCTTTTTGTTGGGGCGTGTTTCTCAGGGGGTTTGGCTTTTTTCCCCTGAGGGGTCTTTTTAACTTTTAATATGTCTATTCTAAAACCTATTTGCGCGTATTGTAATCAAATATCTTCCCACAATCAAACCTTTATTGTCAAACGGGTATACCGTTCTTAGTTTTAAGCATTTGATAAAAAGCAAAACAATTGTCAGTGGTTAAACCATAAAAGGTTAGCATTTCATAGGAACCACATCAGATGAAAGGAACTTAACTAGCTTCCTTGATAATGTTGGCTGTTACACATTCTTACTTGGAGAATATAAGCGAGTTATATGAACATGGCATCAGATTACAAACGGTTAAATACAGAGTGACATTTATACATTAAAACGGCATTTCAGAACAATGGCATGTAATACTTATTTTGACCTCTTGGGGGAACTCTGGTTCCATGAGGAGACTGAAGATAGCAAATGATTATTTCTTTAAACAATCCTTTGCTCAGGAGCTGGGGAAATTAGTTATTTAACATTAAATTCGAGCTGGAAAATTAATCAAGTAGTATAGGATAACATTTCTTTATCATATCATTTCTAAAGGAAGTGTCAGAAAGTGTTGGGAACAAAGCATTGGTTACAACATAAAATGAAGAAATGTCAGGGATCCTTGCTGAAAATTAAAGTACTGCAAAATTAACTTATTTAGATTCTTCTTTTCAACAACATCAACAATAAAATGGTAACATAACTACTCAAATGGAGTGGAGAGACCTGTTAAGTAACTTAAAGATTATTTAATTAAACAAGGTAATGCTTTGAGTTTTAAGGAGACAGTATTCCTTTGTTCACACAAAGGAATTCAGGGCAGTGTCTTTCTCTGGCGTCTCTCATCAATTCACGTCTAGGCGTGAAGGAGAATATCCTTTGATGTGAAGTAATAAAACAAAGAGGAAGGACAGTTGCCCTGGTTACGTGTGTGGGGGGCAGTTTAGGGTTTCCTGCCCTCTTTCAAAAAAGAGTTCTGATAGGCTGGCCAGGAGAAAGCTAATTTCTGGTTAGTGTTTTTTTTGTCATTTTAACAGTCAGGCACGAGCCTTATCTCGGCTGCTGCCAAAGGTTGCAAGTTTTACGATTGAACTGCCCAGAAACAGCACTTAGAGAAAGCAAACCTTTCACCTCCTCCTGTGGTCGCTTCAGCTGTCTGTTGAGGGTTGATATCTCAAACCCCCCTCCTCTTTCCCTCAGGGAGAGAAAAAGAATTTGAATTTATTCCAAATTTATTTGATATAAAATGAACCAATCCACACTGGCTTGATCACTACACCGTCTCTATTTTCTGAGGAGGCTGAGGTCCTTCAACATCTGCAGGATGATGCTGAGGATGTTTTATGAGTCTGTGGTGGCCAGTGCTATCCTGTTAGCTGTTGCATGCTGGGGCAGCAGGATGAGGGTAGCGGATGCTAACAGACTCAACAAACTGATCCGCAAGGCCAGTGAGGTTGTGGGGGTGGAGCTGGACTCTCTGTCGGTGGTGTCAGAGAGGAGGATGCTGTCCAAACTACATGTCATCTTGGACAGTGTCTCCCACCCACTCCATGATGGGCTGCTCAAACACAGGAGCACTTTCAGTGCAAGACTCATTCCCCCAAAATGCACCACAGAGCGCCACAGAAAGTCATTCCTGCCTGTGGCCATCAAGCTTTATAACCCCTCCTTTTAAGTTTCTGACACTTAGTCAGTTATTAAACTAGACCTCATTATCTATTTTCTGTCCAATATTACCTGTTTAATAATTAATGTGCAATATTCTCTGCTGCTGTTTATTCACTAGTCCTTTTTGGTTCACCATAATAATTCTTAATAATGTAAATATTGCACATACCTTTATATTTGTCTTTATATTTATACTATTATATTTATATCCTCTTTATCTACCTTTGACAAGTGTGCAATTGTGACAAAAGAATTTACCCTCGGGGATCAATACAGTATTTCTGATTCTGATTATCATTAACACTACTGTAAATATCTGTACCATTATTCATTCAGTCTATAGCAACATCACCTTTACTGTCTGTACCTCTGTGTGTATATTATGTAGACTGCCTCCCTCCCCTCTCTCTCTCCTTCCATCCCCCTCTCTCTTTCTCTCTGTTCCTCTCTCTCTCTCTCCCTCTCTCTCTCTCTCACCCCCAACCGGTCAAGGCAGATGGCCGCCCACCCTGAGCCATGGTTCTGCTCGAGGTTTCTGCCTCTTAAAAGGAAGTTTTTCCTTGATTCTGTTGCCTAGTGCTTGCTCTTGGTGGGGACTGTTGGGTTTCTGTAAATATCATCACAGAGTATGGTCTAGACCTGCTCTTTTATGAAAAGCGCTCAGAGATAACTGTTGTTGTGATTTGGCGCTATATAAATAAAATTGAATTGAATTGAACTACTGCCTCTGCCTCCTGGTCTCAACTTTGGATTGTTTGTATGGCTTTGGTCCACTAATAAACTTGGCCAGATTTCTAGAAATGAGAGCTGCACCATCCCAAATGGGATGGATGCCATCTCTCCGAATCAAACCAGGTCTTCCCCAGAAAGTCTGCCAATGATCTACAAAGCCCACATCGTTTGCTGGACACCACCTCGACAACCAGTGGCGAAATGACAACATGCGGCTATACATGTCATCACTGGTCAGATTTGGCTGGGTTCCAGAGAAAACTACGGTGTCCGACATTGTTTTTGCGTAGGTACACACCGACTCATCATTAATCTTAGTGATTGGCGTAACCGACGTGAATAACAGTCTTAGTGTATTTACATTTATCCTTAGCCAGCAGTTTCAATTAAGACTCAATGTCGCCCGCTCTGGCCCCAGGGATGCATTTCACTATGGTCGCTGCCTTTGCTAACTTCATGCTTCTCAAAAGCGTTTTGGAGCTGCCAATAATCAGTTGGTTTCTCAGCGGGTGTGTCGATGAGTGGGGAAAATCTGTTAGAAACGTGAACAGGTTGGTGGTGACCCAGGGACTTTGAATGCTTACGACTATTCCTGCTTCAGACAGTTACCCAGCCACTCTTTCCTGGCTGTTCAGGAGACCGATACCGGAGATTGGCTAGCTACAGTAGCTAAAGACTGTTCTACCAAGGTGCGGAGCCGGACTTCTAAATCACTGAGCCTCGCCTCCACGTCTACAAATAAACACTTGATACACGTACCGTTACCTTTAAAGGAGGCAGAGGAGTAACTGAACATCTGTACGGAAGCGGATTGGATTCTCCAAAGAAAAAAAAAAAGAGATCAGGATCTCGTAATTATGAGAAAAGATCTCGTTTAATATAATGGTAAAGTTGGAAATAGCCTATATTCACAGATTCGAACTTCCAGGATCAATAACTCGTAAGCAAAACGTGTTTAAAACACAAACAACGCCTCTTTATTATCGTAGTTATGTAGACAACAAACTACAAGTACATTTTTGCATGAATGAGTCTTCCTAGGAGCGGCAAAAATAACATTGGTCTCTACGTGCAGCTGACTGTGAGACGAGTCCGCAGGGACCGTCTACAAACACCGAAAACACATACTGCAGAGATATTCAACTTCATACTTATACAATGTAGTGCCCTCAAAATCACCTTACACATTAATGATATACTGCTGGTTATACAACACTGTTAAAGGCTGGTTATCCGGGAGTGATGGCGGCGGCCAGCTCCACCAATTTTGAGCTTTAAAACGGCTCTTCAGAACACGTGGTGGTGTTCTGAAGAGCCGTATGGTGACGTCACGGACGCTACGTCCATTTTTATATACAGTGTATGTTGCTGCCGTTAGCTGTATGCTAAGTAGGTAGCTATGTTGGCTAGCGATGAAAGTAACAAATTACCATCAAAATGAAAAAAAACAGATTACCTGCAGAAATAAAGTGACCACGGTGTGACTTTCAGCCCTTTGGGATACCTCAATTGTCACCATCGTTGAAAAGCCACGCAGATATTACCTCCGGTCTGAGATTGTTGTCAGGAGAGAGCTGATCAGGTGTGCACATATGGGCAGCTCCTTTAGCAGCAGGGCTGGTAGCCATGGTAGCGAGGGAGAGTGACAGTCACCCAGTCAATCATTGCATTCGATGCAAATGGAACGAGTGGCTGTGTTTATTGCATAGACTGTATATAAAAATGGACGTAGTATCCGTGACGTCACCCGTTGGTTTCTGAAAAGCAGTTTTGAAGCCCGAATTGGGCGGAGCAGGCAGGTCGTAGGTGGAGCTGTGGTGACGTGTTGCTGAAACCACTCCCGCCTAGCTCGACATGACCGAGTTAGCTCATGCTAAGGAGCTAATGCTATATGCTACTCTGCGTTAGCAGAGGTAGCTTCTAAACCCCCGGTGCTGTACGGTGGAGATTGGAACCTGTGGCCGTTTTGTTACCAATTTATGGTCGTCAGCTCATCAAGGTAAGACACCGGAAAATACTAAAATAACTCACATATCATTACATCACATTAAATTCTTTTTAATATATAAATGGGGTAACGTTATTTTGCAACACTAATGTGTATTTTGTTGAGAACAACGTTAACAGTTAACTTAGTAATAACATTAACGTTTACTTACAGCTCAAACGAACAATTTGAAGCAAATCAATTAATCCTTTTACATAACGGTGGTTACGAGTCATTTATTTGGATGTCACCTCAGTATGTTACTTGTAATAAACGTAATAAGCTAGCGGTAGAGTCCTTAGTTACATGATGGAAGCTGTCTAACTTGTAAAACGTTAGCCATGGCTGTTATCACGTTCTCCAATTCCCCACACCGCTATATTGAGTAACGCTGCTGCTGTCGGCAGGGCTGTGTGGGATTATTGTCTGAAATAGGACACTTGAGAGAGAAAGGTACTTTTTATATTGCCTCCACTGGACATTTGACAGCTGATATAAAATTGTCTCTCTTAAGAGGACAACACAAAAACATTTAAAGACCCTTGTTCCATTTCTCCCACTTATGTGACATAATAGTGCTGTCAACATTAAAACACTGAGGCATCTTTTAGAAGAGCATCTCAAAAAATTTAAATACTGAGTTTCCTCAGTATTCTAATTTTTTGAGATGCTCTTTCGTTCATTGTGAGCATCAGAACCACACCGAGAGATTACAGGCTTCAGAAACCTTTGCAGGTGTTTTGAGTTAATTAGCTGATAAGAGAGCTCTTCTCCAGTTCCAAATGTATTTTTATTCTAAAATGTTTATACATTTTGAGATACTGGCGTTTTTATTTCCATGAGCTATAAACCGTAATCAAGATATAAACAAAAAAAGGGTTTGAAATGCTTCACTTTGTGCAATGAATGTAGAATATATCAGAGATTCACTTTTTGAATAGAATTACGTTAGAAAATTAACTTAACACTATATTCTATTTATTAAAGACTCATCTGTATTGTTTACTTAAAATTTTTCATCACCTGAAGCATTTATTACACATTTTTCTCCTAGAGTCACACTGTGGACCAGGTGTCCCACCTGGTGCCAGAGAGCTGCAGAGACCTGGAAGCCTTGTTATTGTCGTGTAAGTCTGTATCTGTTGCCGTGGACTGATGTGGAAAGGCGTTCTCTTTTTTTCTGTTTACTTTGAGTTTTAAATATTGTCCATATTTGTGTTATAGGTCCATTTAAAAAAAAGATATGCTTTATGGTTCACATTGTAATAAATTCTATATATATTAGCACTCCCTGTCTTTACTACTTACTGAAAAACTAATCGTATACCACAGATAAAACATGAAACATTAAAGCTGAACTCTTGCTAAAGAACATCAATCTAGGATAAGTTGAAAAGTGAAAATACTCCCAACATGTTTCACATGAAATGTTGAAAAGTAATTATGCAGTGTATTTCTATGTGTGCAGGAGTATTTTTACTTTCTACCTTATACTTTAAGATAAATAAGGATCCATACACCCGGTACCCATATACTGTATAAAAGAGCATGAAGTTTCTGAAGAGTGCCTTGTTTGCTGCTCTGATATAAGTCTAGTTTAAACATAGAATAATGTGGGCACATCCAAACCATCCTGCGGGTAAGTGCTGAAACAAACAATTATCTGTACAGAGTAAGTCTGTACTGAGTAATTATGAATCCCACTAGGTGGTTTTTATTGTGACCTTGCAAACTCTGAGGTCTCAGAGCTGACCAAATGCACATGTAGTAGAAAGGTGAGTCTGTACAATGTAAACCACACAAGACCTTCTCAGAGGTCGCAATAAATGACACCTCCTACAGGACTTCAAAACTATTCAGTGGGCAGATCATTCTGTTTTTCACTACAGAGTAACTTCTCAGTCAATGTCACATTTGTCTCTTAAAGAAATGTAAAAAACAAAACAAAACAAAAAACTGTATATAACATCAACCTTTCATTTTTTTACTTTCTACTAACATATGTAAAATGTTAGACTATAAATAAAATCTTAATATTTTCATTTACAGCTGTTAACTATTATATATTGTTAAGTTTAGATCACACTATTTAAAATTAAAATATGAAACTGATGATGAATGAAGAATGATTTTATTATGTATAATTAGTTTGATACACTTTATAACAAAGTCTTACTAATACAAAAGCAATAGTTTAATAAATTAAACTCTTGTCTTGCATTCATGAAAACATCAATATTAAAAGTTTACAAATGTAAAAGTAATTTTGTATGACTTGAAATGTGTTGAGAGTTAATATAATGATAGAATCTGTTGATTCGTGAAATTATGACACTGGAACCCAGTGTCATAATTTCACGTCAGTAGTGTTCAGGTGTTGTGAAAAAAGAAAAGCAGGAGCTGAAGAACTGGAAGCAGGAACTGTTCTCTCCTGAAGAGCTGGACACAGCTAATCACATCTGGAGGGTTCTGCAATCAGCTCCTCTGGTACCTGTAAAGACAACAATGAGTAGACAGTTAAGCAGCTTCTTCCAAAGAGCCATAAAGCTACTGAACTCTGAGATTACCTCAGCATGATAACCTTTCTGGCATGTGACATACACTGTTTCCTAATATGTGCAATATACGGTTTTCTGCTGGACATTGTGCAATAATAACTACTCAAGTTGAACGTTTATTATAAGGATCTTATTTTATATTTATTATTGAACTGTACTACCTTTTTTGGCAAATTCTAATCCACCAAACAAACTCAGAGGCGGCTCTCACACACCTAATTTCTTGCCTTAACTAAACCATTGCCCTAGTTACAGCCCAGCTACCTGTCTGCAGGCATAACGCACATTATATGCTGACAAAAATGGTGGATGAAAATCTCTGCAGGTAGCCTACAACAGCTGTTCTGCCGAATTACGCATCCACCTCGTATCAGAAACGTTGCTGATGAAACCAGTTATCACCTCAGATTGTTTGCTGAATCTCAAGGAATGCTACATCTACTGAGTGTAATAACTTATTGATGACTCTAAACTGCCTTTAATATGTACTTCGAATCAATCATCACCACTTATGAACCCCACACAAGAATAGTATAACATTATGGTTTTTAAACCGTAACATTACACTTGGAGGTGCACGGCTCTCCTCAGCTCAAATAGTGGCGTCGGTGCTCCTCAGTGTGACAGTTTTCAGGCAGAACTCCACAGCCCCCCCAACCCCCTTGGTCTTTAAACCCTTCGTGTCCATCGGGATCAGGTGCAGCCACTTATGCTCCGTAATGCTCCATATTTGTATAGCGCCTTTCTAGTCTTTTCGACCACTCAAAGCACTTTTACACTACATCTGCATTCACCAGTCATACACATTCATACACTGGCGGAACAGCCGCCAGGGGCAAATCGGGGTTCAGTATCTTGCCCAAGGACACTTCGACACGCAACCAGGGTTGAACCGCCGACCTTCCCGATTAACGGCCAACCCGCTCTACCTCCACAGCCGCCCCGACTAATAATAGTATCTGACTAGTATCTAACTGAACAGTGACCGACCCTCGTCGGTCAGAGCGGACCACTGGTAAGCTATAGGTGATGGGACGAAGCGGTGATGCAGACGGCCCAGCTAGTCGCACACCTGTCTTACTTGGGCTCCACGGTGAACTGGAAGAAGAGCGCTCCTCTCTCCTCCCAGAGACTCACCTACCTTGGCGTGGTACTGGCGCTCTCCGGAGAGCATGGCTCTCTCAGGAGAGGGTGGATGCTCTGATGGAGCTGCACCGCCATGTTGTCCCACGAGCGGCGGTGGCAGCTCTGTCGGTCATGAGGCTCCTGGGCCTTATGTCAGCAGCTAACGTGGTGTTTCCCCTGGGCCTTCTCCACATGAGGACGCTGCAGCGGTGGTTCATCCGCCTGCATGTCGACCCAGTGAGACAGAGACGGCGCCCTTTGAGGGCGCCCCCTGTCTGTGGCCCCGGATCTGGCCTACTGGCGGGACCCCCTCTCTCTCTCGGTCAGGGTCCCCCTGGGCAGGGTCACGTCCCACATCTCGGACTTCACAGACGCCTCCCTGATGGGCTGGGGTGGGACCTGCCTCTCTCAGGTGGTGGGCGGTCTGTGGCAGGGCAGCAGGCCTCTCCACATAAACGCACTGGAGCTTCTCACGGTGTGGAGGGTGATCCGACACTTCTCCCCTCTGCTAAGGGACCAGCACGTGCTGGTCCGCACCGACAACAGGGCCGCGGCTGCCTACATAAACCGCCAGGGTGGGGTGCGCTTGGCGCAGCTACTGGGTCTGGCCAGGCGGCTGCTCCTGTGAGCGCGCCCTCACCTGCTCTCCATCGGAGCAGAATACATCCCTGGCGTGCTGAACAGAGGGGCGGACATCATGTCGAGGGGAGGCCTTCGCCCAGACGAGTGGCGTCTCCATCCCGATCTGGTGGCCCAGATCTGGCTCCGGTTCAGCAGGGCAGAGGTGGATCTGTTTGTTTGGGGACGCTCTCTCTCAGGCGGGGGATATGATCAGGAGTTACCCGCTCCTCAGCCAGCCTCTCTGGGTCTGGCCGCTGAGAGGCGACGCCTAGAGGGCTTAGATCTCTACCGTGAAGTGGTTCGCACCACCGCCTTCACTCAGCCTTCTTACTCCTCTAAGTGGTCGGCTTTCCAGCGCTGGTATCTGGACCAGGGGACGGACCCGGTCGCTGCCGGCGGTGCTTTCGTTCCTCCAGCTGCTCATGGACAGGGGGCTGGCGTTCAGTACGGTTAAAACCTACACTGCTGCCATTTCGTCCTGTCACAAGGGCTTCGGGGACAGGACTAACCCTCTCCCACCCCCTGGTGAAGCGTTTCCTTAGAGGGGTGCGAAGGCGCATGCCGGTGACGCGGCCTGTTGCCCCACAGTGGGATTTGGCGCTGGTTTTATGCCCCGTTTGAGCCTTTTGAGACGGCGCACCTGAGATTCCTTTCGGCTATGGTCGCCTTGCTCCTGGCTCTGACATCGGCCAAGAGGGTCAGCGATCTGGCTGCCCTGTCTGTGGCTCCATCGTGTCTCAGGATTCAGGGCAACGGCAGCTCTGCTATCCTGCACCCTAACCCGATGTTAATGCCTAAAAACATTACGAGCTCCTTTCGGTCGTGGGTCATCACCCTCTCGGGCTTTTTTCCTCCCCCCCATGGGTCGCCACGTCCCACCTCCTCTGCCCGGTGCG
>NC_060163.1:20365624-20443139 GCF_021292245.1 Micropterus dolomieu
ACCCTCGTTGGAAATGCCGTTAAATGTATAAATATCCTGACCAATAATGTGACAATTGTTTCCTGTTACCAAATGCTTAACTTAGAACAGTACAAC
The DNA here is from genome assembly GCF_021292245.1 of Micropterus dolomieu. Classification (NCBI taxonomy): domain Eukaryota; kingdom Metazoa; phylum Chordata; class Actinopteri; order Centrarchiformes; family Centrarchidae; genus Micropterus; species Micropterus dolomieu. The sequence goes on from NC_060163.1 coordinate 20,365,721, forward strand.
CGTTTGACCATTGAGGTTCGATTGTGGAAAATATTTGATTATAATACGCGCAAATAGATTTCTTTTCTTTTAGACATTAAGTTTAGAAAGGCAGTCCCTCGGGAAACCTGAGACGCCCCCTGGGGAACCACGCCCCAGACAACAAAAGAGCGACACGCGACGTCGTTCGCTCTCTTCTCTTCCCCTCTCTTCTCTGCTCTCGGCTCTCGGCTCTCTGGACGCTTCAGCACGCGTCCGGCGTGCCTCGCCAGGCAACGCCCTCAGAGTCGGCCAGCGAAACAAGCCTTTTGTTCGCTTGAAGTTACAAACGCGAAGTGCCACGACATCGATCTGCCCTCAGTTTGTTTTATTTTCTTTCTTTCTTTTGTTTTGTTAAAGTTATCAGTCCGTTAAGTTACACTGGACTAATTCAGGAATGACCAAGTTCCATTTTTAAGCTTTTTCGTTGAGCCAACTTCACCGAGGTCAGACCAAGCCATGTGGTTTCACCAGCGGCAATGAAGGAAACCTGAAAACAGCCGAATTGCCAGATGGAGGACGGTGTTTTCTTCAGTCAGACACGAAGAACCCCGGAGAATCCCTAGCAAAAAGCCAGGATCGGGCAGCTAGCGTGGGACCCGTGCAACAGGCCAAAGCGGGCCGTCGACAAGCCGTAAGACCTAACCAACATTCTGTGGTCAGAGATTTCCTTTTAACTCCTAAACTCATAACATTAGTTCCCCTCTGCCGTATGAGTCAAATGCTTCCCACAATCGAACCTCCATTTCTCATTGTTCAGCAATTGTTTATTTTACCTGTATTTAACCACCTTTCATATCGCATTAGTTAGAGAATAAATTCACTGTAATATAATCAAGAACTGTGTGTGTTGCCTATTTCTACGTCCCTGCCAAGAGAATTTACCCTTTAGATATGAGACTGACTGATTGATTTAAGATAATTGAGCGATTATTAACTAACTGATCACTAGTAATAATTGTATAATTATTAAAAACTACCTAGAGGTCCGGAGACTCTAGGATTATAACAACTCCGGTGGTGCCCTTAAACGAGGAATATTGTTGATTTTATGAATATTAAAATTCATAATTGGGTATCAATTCTCATAAATTTATTAAATCCATCCATCCATCCATCATCAACCGCTTATCCTGCGTACAGGGTCGCGGGGGGGCTGGAGCCAATCCCAGCTAACATCGGGCGCAAGGCAGGGTACACCCTGGACAGGTCGCCAGTCCATCGCAGGTAAATTTATTAAAATGCATAACAAATCTAGGTTTGCTACAATTGGTGTAACATTTTTTTCAGTTTCAATAAAATGTTGGGTCAATTCTGAAATTATTGCATAGATTATTAATTTTCATTTTTCAATTTTGATATTAGAGGATTTTTTCAGTTCCACATTTAATGTTTTCAATCAAAGCAATTTTTTACAGCTTCAAATCCTAATTTTTCAGTTTCAGATCTGTTTTTTACATTTTGATTAGTTTTTTTTTTTTCAGTTTCAGACTTTTGGCCTAGATTTTGCAGAGGGAGCATGGCTTCAACTGAGAGGGGCGCGTCCGCGAGTATGCGAGAGTCCATTGTCATCAAAGGGGGTACGCACAGACCGTCCCAATTTTTATGACCGCGCAGACTATGCTACCAAGGCACCAACCGATCTACTGCGCATGTGTGGAAGGTGTTTGCCAAGCTGACTATAGAAAGTAATATAAACAGAAGTGGTCCGCGGCTGCGGGGTCCGCGGTTGTCCGTGTGCACATCCACTCATATTCAAGGCTTTACAAAGAAGGCAGAAGACTTTCAGAATCAGATATGTATGGTATGTGTACACATACGAGGAATTTGACTCAGGATTGTACATTGCTCACGATGTGCTTACAATAATACCATAACATAATAATAAAATAATAATAAAATAAAATCAGACACAAACTACAGCATAGACAACACTAATATACACACTATGAACAAAACAATATATATATATATACACAAGAGTAAACTATTCTCATTATGTACATGTTGATGGTGGATATGATATACAGGTACACATACACATACATGCATACATGTACACATGTACACAGTGTGATGGAGCATAGTGCAAAGGATGCTGGAAAAAATAAATAAGACCTATGACCTTATGACCTGAGGTATGTGTATTGGTATACAGTATATACAATATGACATAGTATGAACAGCACTGAAATAGAGAATGGTGAATAAATAAATAATAAGTGGAAACCAGTAAACAGGTGGCTGATTAGAGACAGAGCTACTGGGTTATTGCACAGGAATTGTTCCTGACACTGTGAGTCAGAAATCAGCTGTTCATCAGAGTGATGGCTTGTGGGAAGAAACTGCTTCTGTGTCTGTTGGTTTTGGCGTACAGTGCTCTGTAGCGCCTACCAGAGGGGAGGAACTGGAACAGGTCGTGCCCGGGGTGAGATGAATCTGCAGTGATATTGAATGGAGGGCAGGTTGGCACCGATGATTTTTTCTGCAGTCCTGACTATCCGTTGTAGTCTGTCTCTGTCCTTTTTGGTGGCAGATCCAAAACAGACAGTGATGGAGGTGCAGAAGTCCACAAACAGGATCCTAGCATATGTCCCTGGAGAGTCGAGGTGTTGCAGGATGTGATGCAGACTCAGGTTGACAGCATCATCCACTGACCTGTTAGCCCTGTAGGCAAACTGCAGGGGGTCCAGCAGGGGGCCTGTAATGTCCTTCAGGTGGGCCAACACCAGTCTTTCAAAAGACTTTATGACTACAGATGTCAGGGCGACGGGCCTGTAGTCATTTAGTCCAGAGATGGAGGGTTTTTTTGGGGACCGGGATGACTGTGGAGCGTTTGAAGCAGGAGGGAACTTCACACAACTCCAGTGATTTTGTGAAGATCTGAGTGAAGATGGGGGCCAGCTGGTCCGCACAGATTTTCAAGCACGATGGTGAGACACCACTTCTGAAGGCCTCCTCCTTGGTCTGACGAAGCTGCCTGAGTTTCGCTGTGAACCAGGGTTTTTGGTTGTTGTATGTGCGGAAGGTTTTAGTCGGCACACACATGTCCTTACAAAAACTGATGTAAGATGTCACAGTGTCAGTTAGTTCGTCTAGGTCAGTGGCTGCAGCCTCAAAAACACTCCAGTCAGTACAGTCAAAGCAGGCCTGTAACTCCAGCTTTGACTCGTTGGTCCATCTTTTCACAGTCTTTACAACAGGTTTATCAGATTTCAGTTTTTGCCTGTGCGTCGGGATAAGATGAACCAGACAGTGATCAGAGAGTCCCAAGGCTGCACGGGGAACAGAGCGATAGGCGTCCTTTAATGTTGTGTAGCAGTGGTCCAGTGTGTTAGTGTCCCTGGTGGGACACTTAATATGCTGTCTGGAAGTTCATGACTGAGGTTTGCTTTGTTAAAGTCCCCAAGAACAATGAGCACAGAGTCTGGATGTTTTTTCTCCATGTTAGTCATCTGGTCGGCCAGCTGTATTAACGCCTCACTAACACAGATTCTGAAACAGAGTCTGCCTCCCCGTGATTTTCCCATGAGCCCCCTTTCGCGATCCGCGCGGATGAGATTAAATCCCGGTAGGTGAAGTGCGCTGTCCGGGATGCGCTCGGTGAGCCAGGATTCGGTGAAACAGAGGGCAGCAGATCTGCAGAAGTCCGAGTTAGTTCTGTTGAGGAGCAGCAGTTCGTCCATTTTGTTGGCCAGAGAGTGGACATTCGTCAGTCGAATTGAAGGGAGCGCAGTGTGAAATCCCCGCTGTCTCAGTTTAACCAGCGCACCTGCACGTTTTACCCTGCGCCGTTTCCGAAGGATCCCAAACAGAGCTGCCGCTCCTCCAACGCAAAAGAGCCATGGAATAGTATGAGCAGTTGAAAGTCCAATGTTTAAGAGTTCTTCTCTGGTAAAAGTTACCAGAGAGGGACGGTAGGAAACAGCGTTAATTAACAAAAACACAAAAAGCACTACGGAGCGTAATCCCGAGGCGGCCGTCTGCGGCGCCATCTCTCCTCACACATGTTGCCGTAGGTACTGCGAGAACTGTGACTCAATGCTTTCTATCCACTATATACAGGTGATTGGCAGTAAACAAAATGATGCCAGTGACAAAGTTCCATTTAAAAAGCAGTCGGACAAAACGTGGCATCTATCACACTGTAAGAGCAATAAACTGTGCCAGATTGTGTAGTTCAGCAGCCACACTTTAAGATCGGACTTCTCCCACTTCCACACACGAGAATAAACGCACCGCAGTATTCACTCATCAAGCCATAACTGAAACTGAAAAAAAAAAATTGGTACACTTATTTGAATCCATGGTTGTATTTTTAAGTTTAAGACCAAAACTTAATTTTTCAATTTTAAGTTTTAGTTTTTCTATTACAGTATTTTTTTTCAAATTAACAAAACCCTTGGCCCTGATTTAGCTCCATATGAAAAAGAGAAGAACATTTTTTTGTTCTTGCAATGACCTTCTGCACAACTAATAGTTACGTCCATTAGCAGAGCAAAGACAAGGAGAGAAACTAAGCCAGTAGGGTTGCAGCTTGCTGTCACGTCCCGAAGTTAAAACCTCTTGTCTTGTTTAATCAGGTGCAAAGTCTGTACTGATCGATCCTGCAAGTATAGGACCACAGGACCACAGGACCAAACCTGAAAGCTCCAGTACCAACTTAAGAATACAGTAGAAGAAAGGAAATCTGAAATGAAAATACACTCTTTTTTTTTCTTTCAGAAATATAAAACTGATCTTATTTAAAGTATTGTTGTACAGCAGTTTCTTGTTGTAACCATGTCCCACAAAGTGTCTCAGTAAGTTATCAGTATTTTTCCTAAATCTTGCCTTCACTGTAAAATGAGAGCTCTGCATTTAAATGTTTAGTGTGTAATATTGCTGAGGATCTATTGACAGGAATGCAATATAAGATCCATAACTATGTTTTCAGTGGTGTATAAAGACCTTACATAATGAACGGTGATGTTTTTAGTACATTAGAATGAGCCATTTCTATCTACATAACCGCATGTCCCCCTTACATGGACGTTGCCCTGTTGTGGGTTGCAATCAAGTGGGAACCTCTGGGTCTGAGAAGTGAGAAACCTGCATTCTATCAAACGGCCAGCAGGGGCGACTCCTCTGGCTGCAAAAAGAAGTCTGGTTCCATTAGAAATAATGGCAAAACTACTACTGTGTGTAAAAACCTACTTCTTACCTGATTTATTACCTCATTAAACACTTTCATAATGAGTTTATGGTCTCATTTGTTAGTTCCATGTCTTCCTTAATACAGCATGATGGAGATACCATGGCAACCTGTCAATCAGGCTAGAGTGACTCATACCAATGGCACTGTGCAGGCCCGCCTTCAGGGGGGGTCAAAGGGTACAGATGACAAGGGCCCAGTGGGGGTCTATGGTTGACCCATAAATGGGATCAAGTACAACACTTTACTTATTGTCTTATATGAATAATGAAACCTTTTAGATGTATTTACATGATAAATAAATGTATTATTGTCATTACAACATATTTCATACTTGTTATCTGATAACCCACCCCCCGCTGTTATTGTGAAAATGGTATGGTCGAAATATTTGGCCATTCAGATATGCAGGACCCGCAAATGTAAAGTGAGACTGCAGCCTGTCAGGGGCCCAAAAAAAGAAAAGCCAAAACACAGAGAAAAATTTAATCATAGAGAGACAATGGCCAAATTTCTGGCCCAAAAAAAGTGTTAAGAAGCACCATGTAGCCTATGTATGACAGGCGAAGGTGAGGAGCGAACAGTTAGGCATACTAGCAAAGCTTACCATGCTTGATAACCTTTAAGTGATAACACCAGAGCTGCAAACTGTCAGGCATCGAGTGTGAGACTCAGGCAATTGACAATTTTCACGCTCTCACGTTACACATCAATTTTCTCACGCAGTGAAAAACAAATCAGGCATGTGATTGGCACAGGACAAAAAAGTAGGAAAATATACTGAGACCCCCCCACACCCCGATTAAACTGGCGGCGGCTCTATTATAACATGGATTTTACCATCCATGTTATAATAGAGCCGCAGGGCACATGACAATAACTTATTTGGTGGATGTGTTGCAGTGGTAATCAAGAACAAGTGTTCAATCCACTGCTGTGTTCAAGTCTGGCATCGGGCGGGCGTGTGTGTGAGAGGAGAACGACCGCGGCAGTTTCACGGGATCGCGCCAGTTACACAGAAGCTGTTGCCATGGTTACCTCGCGAGCGTTTGTTTGCCTGTCTGTTGATAAGGAGTGCAGAGGGACCCCACGGATCAAAGCTGCATGAAAAGGCCTTATATAAACCTATGATATAAACCCTCTCACAACAATTCACAAGAAATTATTTTATAACTTGCCAAAACCTTTAACATAAGGACGACTTAAAAAGCAACCATTCATACATCAAACTGTAGCCTATATAGCCTAGGCTATATGATTGATCAATCATATAGCAACAAAGTCAAAGTAAACATTAGACATAGCCTATAACAAGCAATAATGAAAACAGACCCAATTTATCCGATACTTATTGTCAACTCAGTGTTGGGCTCAGAAATAATATAGTTGTTACCAACTAGTTAGGCCAGCTTAGCATATAGGCCTACTCCTTAAAAAAGTAATAGCCTATTAGCTACTCTATTTAGGCTACTACCGGGTGATATAACGCCAGTCTCTCCAGATGATCCCAAGCGTCATTGGCAGTACCAGTTTTTTTCTGAGTTTCACGTTGCTGTGTTGCTTTAGCTGATGCTTCAATTAGCCTAGTATAAATGTAGAATTGTTTGCGGTTGAAAGCTTTGATGGCAATGTTCTTTGCATCTTAGACTGTGACACAATAATGGCAATAACGTTACTTACAGCTGTCAGAAATACTTCTCTCTCCCTGTTCTCCAGTCTTCTTTTCACTTTTCACAGCTGACTTGAACAACATAAGGTCCGGTACCGCTAACCTGCATCGCGGTCGCGCATTCATGTCAGGGTTGGTGCGTTCAGTAGTGCCGCGTTACTTGGATTTGTAGTAGTAACTGTAATAATATAGCCTAACTGTTTTGGAAATAGCAATCCATTACAATACTCTTTACTGGGAAAAGTAATATTGCAGTATTACTGCCCAACGCGTTACGTACCACTGATGCGCAGACCTCCTCTTTTTGGGACTGTGAGCTGCACTTTATCTGAGGTGCTGAAGTTAACGTGTGGATGTGTGGTGAGATTTCTCTCATCAAAAGTGTTTTCAGTAAGTTTCTTTTATCCACCTCCTCCAATCATCCAGTAATACAGTCCCAAACGGTTCTGTGGCTGACGGTCTTAAGGGGCCAAGTCAGCAGAGCAACAACACAGGCTTTTTCCACAGCAGAGTATAAGGCAGGTACACTGTTATTCTTGTAATATAATATATAAATTTTTTCTCAACATGTCAAAGAACAAAGAAAGAAGAAAGTTATGAAATATTAATTATTCATTAGGCCATTAATAAATGTGTTCTTTGCGTGCAGCATGAAGGGACTACAAACCTTTGTTTTGTTATACGACAACCTTGTGTTGTTAAAGGTTTATCTAGAGGAGAAACATATCTAAAAGCAGCATACAGTTTCTGAAAGCTTTACTGCATTATATTCTTGTACTTTGCATTGTCATCTGCCAGTGAATTTTGTGTTTCCCTTTATATTAATAGAGATTAATAACACCCACAAGTTCCCCTGTAACAGCCTCTAATAAAAAAACTGCATCACCTTTTGTGCTTTATAGTCATATTAAGTAATTGAATATATATGCGAACGCTGAATTTGGGAAAGGTTGTTATGGACTCTCTCTGTGTCACTATAAGGTCAATGGCCTAGAGCTTCTTTGAAATTGCCCGTGTTTGTATTAGAACTAAGGGTGGGTGGAGGTGGTGCTGGAGTGGGTGTTGATGAGGGGCCCAATTTGAAAAATGTTGTCCCTCTGTCCATAATTCCTAATGGCGTGCATGGTGCTGTGTAAATTTAATCAGAGCTACTGAAAAAAACTTATTTGGAGTTGGCTGTTTCTCTTGTGAGTAAATTTTGTTTTAAGCCTGTTTTTGCTAGCCAAAATTATCATCACACTTAAAATGACAGTAAACGTGAATTACAGATGCACCTAGCTAACCAAGCTAGCTAGCTTCACACACATCCGTTAGCTCCACAGTCTCATTCAAATATGGTCACGTCTGGTGCTGCTGGTTGCCAAAAATCAACATGGCGGCGTCCTATCGGCCAAACTGGAGGCTTCAAAACGGAAGTCCACAAACCGACGGGTGATGTCATGATGATTACTTCCACTTCTTTTATACAGTCTATGGTTGCAATTCGCAACCTCACCGCTAGATGTCACTAAATCTTACACACTTAACCTTTAAAGAAACATTATGGAATGGCTGTTATACAATGAGGTCTGAATTTCAAAATTTCCATTTCCAACAGCACTCTGCATTGCAATCTTAAAGAAAATCAACAAGTGTCACCACTCATGTATGACACACTTTCTATTAATTAGGGGCAAAGGCAAAGGAAAATGCAATCGAATCAAATTCTCTTTCATCTGCAAGACAAAGAACAAATATTTAAAACAGCAGGAAAATTTTCTGCCCATGCTGACATGCTCCTCTATTTCAACCAGTGTTTGTTTCACAGAAATCTGTAGATTGGTTCCATAAGGAGCTGAACAATAAAAGAGCCAATAATTGTTTTTCATGTAGTGATGACCTCATTGAATATATTCATACACTATCTGCATAAATGCATGTGTGTAAATATATGTATATGTATGAATTTCCCAGATATGTGACTATGAGAAATTATAGCTGTTTGTGTGCTTTCATCTTTTCTCCTGGTCTCTCACTTTCTCCGTTTATTTTTCTCCATCCCCTTACCTGCACAGAAGAAATCCATTCTGCTGACCCTAATCTAAAAGCATGACACAAGGATTAATAACTTGCCTGATATAGAATATGCACAACTTTCTGCCAACCAGATGAATAGGCTGCAGTCCAATTGAAATAACGTATGAGGAGCTTTTTAATCATTGGGTCAAAGAACAAAATGCCCTTGCTTCATTCAACTCACGTAAAGGACTAAATGGCCTACAGGTGGTAGCAGCCTCCACACAAAATCAGAATTAGAATCAGAATCAGCTTTATTTGCCAGGTATGTGTATACATACGAGCAATTTGACTCAGGATTGTACAGTGATCACGATGTTCTTACAATACGTTAATATTGTTAATAAATACAATAATAAAATCAAAGTATTATGTGCAGGTGTTATGTACATGCGGTAGATGGATTTGGTATACAGTATATACAATATACAAAATGACAATATGAACAGTATAAACAGCTGAAATAGAAAATAATGAATAACTAATAAGTGGTAACCAGTAAACAGGTGGCTGATTAGAGACAGAGTTACTGGGTCATTGCACAGGAATTGTTCCTGACACAGTGAGACAGAATGACTAAAGAAGAAGAAAAACACATTAACATTATAAAACATTTGATGCAATATTTGTTATGATAACTCGTGGTAGCTACCTCTGCTTTTTTTTTGATTTCTTGTTATCATTCCAATATAAAGACATATACCAGTGTGTCTCACAAGACATAATCCTTTTCACTTTAAGCAGCTGTGATTTTTTGACCATGTAGGGGCAGCAGAAAAAACACAACATAGACATATCATATGTTGCCATGGTAAATGTGTAGCATTTTAGTGAGAATAGTTTCTGTTTACACATCCAGCAGATACAGAAAGACATTAGAATTAATTTATTTTTAGCTCCCCACCAACTCCTGAGAAAAATATTACTCTACTGTTGTTACATACTACACTATATTCACTAACTAGTCACTAACCTAGTCTGTCTGCTGCTTGGTGCTGGACAGTTATAGTGTACAAAACTGCTGCCTGCTGGTGTAGGAAAAAAGTAAAACTGAAATGATTAGTCAATAATTCTGTTTATTGACTAATCATTTCAGTTTTACTTTTCACTAGTCGATCAACAGAAAATTAATTGCCACCTGTTGTGATCAGTGAACAGTTTTGTCATTTTAATAAAGCAAATATGCCACAAAAACACTGATTTATGCCTGGGGGGGCTGATGGCGCAATGGATAAGACTTTGGTGTGAGAGACCTGGGTTCAATACCCCTATCTTGTCCCTGAGCAAGACACTTCATCCCTAGTTGCTCCAGAGGCGTGTGACCTCTGACATGTATAGCAATTGTAAGTCGCTTTGGATAAAAGCGTCAGCTAAATGAATAAAAGGAAATGTAATATGTGAATATTTAGTATTCCTTCTGTCATAGTTAACTGATTATTGTGGTGTTATGAATTGTTGGTCTGATTCTGGGAACATGGTAGATCAATCAATAATGGAAATCAGCTTTAGCTGCAGCCCTATAAAATGAGGCTAATGAGTGTAAAGTTGCAAGCCAGAAAACCAAAACAATGTTCCAAAATAAAGTAAATGGCTCTGTAGAGCTGAGGGAGACTGCAGAGTTGTAATTCTCTGTGGGTTCTATGAGCGACCCCTATCCCATTACATGTAATCATGTTATCCGTTGTTAATAAAAAAAAAACATATTGTTTAGTCCAACTTTAACTTGTTCAGTGTACAATAACTGCTGTCCAATTTAACTGACAGTGTGTGGTTAAAGTGCACACAGAAACAGTCAATGACAGAAAAGCATTTTGCTGCTGCCTTTCAGTCAGCATTTCAGCACCACTTCTGGTGGACAGCTCCTATTAAGCCCAGACCTCTGGCATTGATTCAGATGCTCAAACCTGTGGGAGGATGTGGGCTACAGTTCCTTTCTCAAACACATAGCACATGAAGCTGTCTTTCAGGCTCACCTAAAGTTAACTTATCCAAAGAATAAAGTCAGGTTTGATAGTTAGCAAAGCATTTCATTTAAAACAACTACACTAGAGAAATTACAGTGCCTGAAGGTCAGCCGTCTCAACTCCCCTCAACTTCAAAAACACATCCAGAAAGTTTTACTGCTGTTACTTACTTTAATGTTGATACTACTATGTTTTGGTAAATTGAATGGAATGGGAAAAATGTATATATATATAGACTATTCAATTTACATCCAAATATTATAATCAGAGAAACAAGTAGTAGTTTAGAAGGAACAGCACCATGGCATTTTGAGAGGATGTTGCCTAAATGTCAAGGATGAAACTCTGTTGCATTCATTGTCTCAAAAGCCACCAACCAGGGAGTGTTTGTACCCATAAAGATTGGTCTATATCCTAGCAATATATTCTTAAATTTCATGTTAACTTATTTATAACTAACCTTAAAGCAAATTGTTTAATATTTCCCACCCATCTTACTATTCAGATACATTAATTAATTAATTAATTACTAATTTAGCTGATGCTTTTATCCACCCCAAAACAAACAAACAAACAAACAAATAAAAAAACAATAGGGGTTGAGTGTCTTGGTCAGGGACACATTGATGGATGTTGTAGTGGGAGGTGAACCCTGTGTCTTATCCACTGCTCCATCACTACAAACAGTACAAAAGCCGCTTGTCATTGCAATGTTCTGACCTCAGCGGTATGCAGATGTTACAAAGGGCTGTAACTGGAAATACATCTGGTTATTTAACGGTTTCTGTGTATTGTGACAAGTGGTAAGTGTTGGCCTTCAGCATTTGAAAACATCACACAGATAAAGCATTAACATAGCACCAATAAACTGACTTTTTATACTTGAAGTTTGTAGGTTTATGTAAGTTTCCACTGTGGACAAGACAAAGCTAATATTAGATTTCTTTAACAATGAAAAGCCAGATAATAGAGATTTAAATAACAACATGTTGTCTTAAATTTACATAGTGTCTTTAATTATTGTTTTATTTATTATTTATTTGTTGAATTATTCCCAGATGGGTATGGACTTATTTTACACTGACGTTTAGGATAATTGGGAGCAAGCAGTTTCTCCCTCTCCGCTGTTCAAGGAAATGTCAGTCAGCATTAGCATACTCATTTATAGAGTGCTACAGCTGTCCCTGGCTGCTACCTCACTGACCCTGGCTCTCCGTGCACCCAGCCACCCTTTTCAAGGAGGGTTATCACAACGATTATGAAAAATGACTCCTAAAAAAAAATGATGTGACACATTATCTCAATATTAAGGGAGTTTGAGCGAATAATAAGTTTTGCTTATTAATCAAGGTATGAAAGGCTAAGGCGCTGCCAAGTGAAGTTAAATGCCACTGTCAATCTCAGCATGAGTCACTTTTGACTTCAAAGGACATTTCACCTGAATCATGTCACAGTATTTATAGAAACACCCATCTCCAACGGAGCTCATAACCCTCATGCGAGACAGGCAGAGATTTTTTTTCAGGACTTTGGTAGATGTGCACAGAAACCTCAACATTTGCTGAAAATAATGAGCCTGTTACCGATTTTGTATGAGTGGATACTGATGCATCTGTAGCTAAGCGCAATCTTCGTCTATAACCTCTTGTGCATAAGTCTCAGTCTATAAACTCTTACCTGTGCATGTGAGCATATGTGCACATTAATGCTATTGCATGTGAGTGCGTGGCATGCATACATTTCTGTAAGCACATTCAAATTTTTCCTGTTAGCACATTAGGAATGCCAAATGAATAGTGGTTGGTAGATAAACCACAATCGCCCTGCGAGAAATATATTATTCTCTATAAGTCCGCTTTAAATAAAAGGAAAAAAGCAGGCTTTGAATTCCCAGCTCACTTTTCATGAATAAATGATGTGTTTGAATGAATCCATGTCCTTTCTTGGTGTCCTTTCTAAAGTTCGCAAAATGCAGACACAGCCGTACATTTCCCGTCTACGAGCTAGGTGCTGTTAATCTGATGGCAGAGCTATTCACTGTATCCCCTTGTTACAAAGGCTACATTGGTGAAGGCTGCTGATCGCCTAAAGGTCTAGTTTCAAACAGGGCATGGAAGTATAGCAGTAATTATAAACTTTAGTGTTAGATAGTAGCCACTGCTCTTTGCTTTCTGCTTGCTGGGACTTGATATGTGGCTTTAGTTCTCTTGTGCTGTGATATAAACAAACAGAAGAAATGGCAACCTGCATCATATGTCCAAAACATGAAAGAATGATGTGTTCATCTTCACCAAACAAAGGTCACTCTCAGATTTATCACCAAGTGGTAAATTACTTCTTGTTATTGTATTCTGAGTTCTACATTTATGTATATTGTACCCGTTTGTGGGTGTATGACAGGCATGCACTTCACACATCTAATTGAATTGGTCACTGTCATTAAATGCTTAAGCAGCTCAGGGGGCAAATTAGCTCGCAGACGTCTTTCAGAAAAGGAAATGAGGACATATGGGACATGTCTCTGAGCTGTACAGAACAGACTCATGGGAGAGACTACCAAAGGGTAGTGCCAGTCACAGCTCATGCCCAAAACCAGTCACACAAAGTCAGAGCCACGAACAAGAGAGAAACAGAGAGCAGAAGAGAGAAAGGCGACTCACTCAATGAGAGTCTGGGGCAAAGATAAGAGAAGAATTAGCAGTTAATTTGTGGAGAAATTAATCCGTTTTCAGAATGAATCAGAGCCTAACTCTGTGGCATTGTTTAAGGCAGTGAGCGCTCCTATCTCATATCCCCAGATATTTGCAGGTCACTACAGAGGAGAGGATTTCAATTTGGTCACTGATGTTGGATCAAGAGAGAGGAAAGACACAAAAGAAGTCTTTGTTCCAGCAAGGGGTTCACTGGAAATGGCACATATCATCTTGGGAGAATTTCACAGCTGCCAACGTGCGCCACCGCGACATGTGTCTTTATAAGTTGTTTTTCATGAAGGCAAACTGAAGGCCACACAACAGCCAAACTGAACAAACTGTAATTGGAGCAGCCTTTATTTGATATTGAGCATTTAATCGCAGATCATTAATGCAGTGCCATTTAAAAAGCCTCAGCATCCCCGGAATATAGAGAAGGTGACATTTAGAAAGCCCCCAGTTCTCCACTGACACCAAATATTTCGCCAGTTACTCAAATTAATTCACTGATGACTTGCCTTTGGATACGAGCTGCACAACATAACAATACAAGAGAAATTTCTAAAATGATTATACACCAGGCAAGGTTATACGAAAGCACCGTCGGCTTCTGTTTTTCTTAGCAGAAATTAAAGACTTTAAAATGACACTGCAGTAGCCTGGTTAAAATTGAAGTGTGTGTAAGTCCTTTTGGAATGGTTGAACAACTTGATTGACTTTGTCTAAACAGTAGCACATCACTGAGCTTAGATCTTACTACATTTTTACCACATTTCCAACAATACCTTATACACTGTACGTAAGTATATCATGTGTCTTTATATGGGAAAGAAAGAATATAAAGATGGCTATTTCACTTTGAGACATGCTCTCAGCTGAACTAACTGACCTCTGCTTTTCAATGTCAAAGCTTGGGGCTGAAGAGGAGACATCTACCCTTTATGCAGGAGCCTCCATTTCGAGGTGCCTTAACAAAATGGCATGAGCTGTTGTTGTTATGAGTTTCACTGTTTGTTGTTCCTGTGACTATTTTATTTCAGTGCGCTACACTGGTGACAGCTGTTGACAGTGCGAGGCATCAGGAAGGAGAAAGAGCCATCATTTCCAACAGCGGAGGCGAGTTCTCCCTCTCAACCTTTCATCATCCTCGCACCAGCGAATGAATTTGAGAGACAAAGTATTTCTCACTGTCTGAGGTATGGGCATTAGTGACAGCATTTCATTAGGGCCTCCACAGGCAATGCATTTTGTGGAAGTAAAATGCAAGATAAATGCAAAGATATATATTAATGGTAGTGTGAGTGACTGATTGGTGTCAAAGAGACTTAGTACTCTCTTGCAGTGCTCTCAAAAAGGTTTAAAGAATAAGGCAGATGTTATTTTACATTTTTTAAATTTAAACAAATTCTAAGAGATGTATTAAAACACCTGTAGCCTGGGTGTAATTCTGTCTGACTGAAAGTTACACTGTAGTTTTGAGCAAATATTATATTATATATAGGAGTAAAAAGTGCAGTCATTGGGGACTACTTTCCGCTGTGGATTAATACACATGGGATTCTCTAGTGAGTGTTCACAGCAGCAGGACAGTATCAATTCATTTCTGGTTTTAGTCTTTTTGTGGGACATTTGCTGACAAAAAACTGCAGTATCGCCACCCTTATACTTTAATATAATATGAAGAAGACATAGAACCAAAAAAATAATGATGGTAAATGTGCATGATTGTTAACACAAATCTATGGCAATAAAACAAAGGGGTGCGAATCCATTAACTACTATTATCAGAGAACGTTTGCAGTCATCAACTCTCCCTCTCCATTGATGTTGGATGAGAATGAGCTGTGTTCTCCCTATTAACTTCTTCTCATTATGACACAGAACAAAACACAAACAAACACACAAAAGCCGCAGCAAGCAAAGGAATTAAAATTAATTCATGGCACCTGCTTCCAAAGACATTGAGCCTCCATCGGCTTGCTGCTGAGGATTAAGTAGAATTGATGGCGACACATGGAAGAAAGAACAAAAAACTACAACGAAACAACATACATACATACACACTGTCCACAAAGCCCATTTGCTTGATTTACTGGGCCTTTGCAGAAAACCTTTCGACATGGTTTAATTAGCATTCGTTTTACACCGTTTTTCATGTTTAAAAGGTGATGAATTGTATAATTAAAGGGCTCACAATGTAAATCAATGGGGCAGAAAGAGAGGAGGTAATTAAACAAAGCCCTGGCTGGCATCATAATGTTCCAACTTTCATGGGAGACAAGACACCCCCCTGTGCCGAAACACTTGTTGACTGTATTAATGAAGGAATGTTGACACACAAAGACACCTCTTGAAAGGGAAACCGTACAAGCAGCTTTTTATCAGGTTAACACAAAGAACTCTAGTTGATTAAAATGCTTCTCCATCACAGAGCCATTCTGTTAGATGGAAAGGATTTTATGGACACAGTTTCTCTTGGCATGAAAGGTCTAAATTAGTCCAGCAAAATGGCATCTTCACTGGTGTCTCAGCCTGTAAATTTGCCAATAACAGAGCTGCATGTTTGCTGTCTGAGGCCCATAGGGTGACAAGGAATTGCTCTAAAACAAGTAAATTCTAGTATTTTACGCCATACTACTTTGATCATTCCCCATCCTACATGATGAGAAAATGTCATGGTTCTGCACCGTTCTGCTGGGCTTGTGCTTCCATCCTTAAACTGCATCTCCCTTTCAAATCAAGCTTGCATATTTTCTATTCTCCCTGGATAATTGACATTTTAGTGCTATGAAAAGCTGCAAATGCTGATGTGACATACCTCATTTGCAGTCTCAGTCCCCGTGCTCAACTGACTCAAAGCCTTAGGTGTTCTGCTACTTGAGCAGCCAAAGATAAAGCTCCTTTTTTTTGGCCAACCATCCCAGAGTTTCCTGGGATTGCCAGGGCTGGCGGCAGGGGTGCAGATGTGTGGTAATTGAGTTTGGAATGGGCTGTTTGAGGTGGAGCCGCTATGCAGCTCAGTCATAGCTATCCTTCCAATTTTCTCTCTTTAAGGAGTTTTCACCCCAGGGAGTGTGCAAGTGAGTGGACTATGACTGACTGTTACTGTTGCATGGAGTTACAGATGACACAGACTCTTCTCTCACTGAAACACTCTTGCCCACAACCTGTTCTCACATACTGTATTGTAGCCTACTGTGCTAACAAGATTAACCACTGACTTAAGTTCAGACATCCTTATAGTTCCCTCCTTTGGCTCATTAATTTTCAACATAGTAAGAATGATAAGTTCCCCTTCATTTGCTCTTTAATTTAAAGCATAGTAAGGATGATAGCTGATGATGACTGGGACTTGGCATGAAATAGGATTTTAAAAGATAGTTTTATTACAACTTGGGTTGTAATTGCCATAGTTTGGGTCATTTTGCCTTGACTAGTAACTAGTATCCAACTGTATTTACCAAAATAATGTGAAAGACAAAATAAAACTGAGACAATGCAAGGAACACGAGCGGTCAGACAATCAGGCAGCAGCAGGATGTTGTATGTAGTATATGCAGTATGGATCAGTTTTTTGTCCCGGATCTCAATAACTAACTTGGGTAAAATGTTAAAATAAGTGTAGAAAATAACTAGTCACCAGGCAACCAGTGGAAAGTACTGGTAGGTGAATGAAAGACATGAAAGAACCCAATCAAAGTATTTCCCAAAATGTGTGTTCCTTTAAGTTTGGACTGATTTGACTGGTATGGAAACGTAGCCCAAATAGCTAGAAAACGCATGTCAAAACAGATTTTAGAGGCAAACTAGGCAACAGCTCTGACCTGACATTTCTGTAGTGAATGATTTCCACTGACACAGTTGTATTCAAATGTATACATTAAATATTGAAAGACTTAACAGCCAAGTGTCATTATCTATTTTAAGTTACACATACCTTATCAAGATGCAATACATAAATGTGCCACTATGTGAGACTAAGATTTACTTTCATGTTACTTGAACTCCCTTGTTGAATTCCCATTGCACTAGCCACAAAATAATGACGTATATAATATACTGCCCATGCTGATTCCAAGCTGTAATTGTGCAGCGTGCGTGGCTGTCATCCAATGTCAGAAAACAGCAGGTGGAGCGCACATGACCACCTGGAACATGAAGCACAGAAATCATGCATTAATCCTTTCATAGACACGTTCTAAATGATGAGACTGACAAATACCTATTAGCAGCCGCTCCTATGAAAGCGAGGGTTTTAGTAGGCTTTTTTAGATGTGACATATGCCAATCTAGCTTTGAGCAATGTATCTTCTTTTCATCTCTTGTTTCTTTTCACTTAACAAAGCCATAGCTTCTCTTTTGTGTGATGCAGGCAGGCAAAGGCCAAGCCCATTACTGAACAATATAAGATTACACACAGGAAAACATGCATTGAAGCTATTACCTACAAAGAAGCTCACAGGAGGTCAGATTTTCCTGTTGTTGAAAGATCGGTCTGTGTGAATAAGAAGAAGTGAGATGGTGATAATTACTGGCAACCTGACTACATGAAAAGATTTAAAAACAAATTTGAGAGCAAAGAATAATGGGTGTTAGGTTACATTTAAATATCTGCAGGATAGCACAGAAAAATACAGAAAGCGGATTTTCCTAACTAGTTTATACACGCTTTGAAATACAAAACCTCAGCTTTGACTTTATACTTAAACCACCCACCCTGTTATCTCTTTAAACTCAGTGATCCTTCACCCAAACACATAGTGTAACAGCTGGAAAAAAAATAGCACATTGCAGACGGCAACAGTAAACAGAAGACATCAAATGAGTTCCAAACTGTTGAATCTAACCAAGAAAGCAACTGTTTTGAATCAGAAAAAGGAAAAGTGTGTTTTCAGCATTAACTGTGTCATTTTTTTTCACTCACAAGTACAAAAAGTAATTGGGTTCAGATTATTCTCTGAAAAGCAAACATAATTTGTCCTGCACAAAAAATCAACAGGGGCAAAGCTTAGAACTGTGTGCAAATTTGATTTCTTGTGCTTCAGGGGAATTGAATAAGGTTGTTGATGGAAATGGTGCAGAAGGGGACGGGGATGTGAAAGTAGCCAGCCACCGTTTCTTGGAGGGGTTACAATTTAGAGGGTGGAGCAGATGGACGGCCAACAATCAAACAGCTGCTGTAATCAATTCAGCATGAGAGTTCATCATGAGTGTGCCTGAGAGGGAGAGTGGAACTGAAAGACAGCAACAGAAAGAACCAGACTGAGGGCTTGCTGCACACAGATTAGGTTTTTTATATAGTATAGTTGTGCAGAATACGAGTGCATGAAAATGTATTGTATAATATCCAAATACTATATCATGTCGTAGAGTAGATGAAACACATTGGAGCACAGGATTATAGTCTACATTTTAGCCATCATGGAGACATGGTTCTAGGGATAAAGATGTCAGTCTGATGGTTAATCAACCACTTTGGTCCACACTGAAATATCTGAGCAAGTATTATACTAGACTGCCATGAAATTCAGTTTGTTTGACTTATCTCATGACTTTTCCTGTAGCACCATCATGACGTTCTAGTTTGTGGTTTTGAACGAAATGTCTCGACATCTATGAAGTGTCATGGTTTTGTGTTTTATTTTGTTAAATCCTTCCTCTTGTGTCTGTTTTTACTTACTTACTTGGTCTCCCTGTTTTCCCATTATCTGTATTGTTTTGTCATTGTGTCAGTTATTCTTTATTTCTTGGTTTACTTTGGTATATTCCTCTCCTCTCCTTTCAGACCTCTTCACTTCCTCCCCTGATGTTTTTCACACCTGTGTGACAGTTTGCTCCACCTTGATTGTTTCCACCTGTGCCTTGTTAATCACCTCCCTCTTGTATATTTAAGTGAGTGTCTTTCCATTGTCTGTTTTCAAGTGTCCCAACTTATCACCTGTGTGTTTGGATTTATGGTCTTTGGAGTCTTGCCTGTACCAGTTTGGATTTTGTTCACTTTGATTTGGACTGCTCACCTCTGTTTTTACTTTTGCCTTCCTCTACACCACATAATCCTGTGAACTTCTTATTTTAATATTAAATATAGAAAGAACTGCACCTGCTCTGCTTAGTGTTCTTTTGGGCCCAAATCCCTTGTTTCTTGTGTCTGCGCTCAACTACTATGACATGAAGTTTAGATCTTCATGTCCCAAATTCAGAATGAATTGAATTGCAATGGAATTGAAATCATATTAAGAATGCTGATGTATGCATTTAGCTAAAAAGCTTTGCTGTGTCTGTGTATGCACAGCCTCACAGAGCTGCATTGCTGGACATTGTTTGTCTGGTCAATATTGCTTGATTTCTCCAAGTAACCCCTACTGCAAAATATACAGGAAATGTGTAGCTAGTTGAAAATGTATATGTAAGCTGCAATAGCTTACAATTCAACACATAACATTAAGCTTTGGGTCAAGCAGGGTATCTTCTGTGCATAACTGAAGGCCAAAGTTGAAGTGTGTCATAGTGTTGCGATAGCAAACCTAATGCTGCCTCTTTCTTCCACTATGACACCCCCAGTCACTGCTGGCCTGCTAATATGGCCTTTGCTTTTCATGTTTGTAGCCAGCTATGAGGTCAATGTCTTCCAGTCTGAAAAGGCCTTAACACACCCAGCAGATACAATGTTAACTTTGGAGACAGCGTAGGATGTAGGCAGCGATACAGCTGACTTCTGATGTGGACAGAGCAACTGTCAATGGCTTGAACTGGCCAGTCAACTTACCCGACATACATTTTTACTGTCCACTGGCCATTGATTATGTCAAACTGTGTGTGTGTGTGTGTGTGTGTGTGTGTGTGTGTGTGTGTGTGTGTGTGTGTATGTATACACTCATTATAATATATATATTATAATGAGTCTGGTATATATATTTGTCTGCTACTAATTAATTTTATGGTGTGTTCTGAACAAAGGTTGACATCTTGAGCCCACAAACTATTAACCTATATGCTTTCAAAATGTGACATTTGCACACACAATCAATTAGGAGTTTCTGCTCTGACATTTTCAGAGGCAAAATAATCATAGTAGAAATGGGCTAATACGTTATAATAAAGCTACACTGCATGGCAGCAGCTCTGAATAAACCAGGGGTGTCAAACTCATTTTCACCAAGGGCCACATCAGCATTACAGTTACCCTCAAAGGGCCAGTTGCAACTGTACTAAGACTGTATAAACGTAACTACTCCTTAACATATTGTTAAATAACTGTCTCTTTATTTGATTATGTATTCAAGGACATTTATCAGATGTAAAAAATATACCCATAGTAAGAAAATGTCTAGTGTTATTATAACAAATAAATTAATTTATCAGATTTAAAAACCCTCATTACTCCATCAATAAAAGATCAAACATTTCAAGGTAAGGCAGGGCAAGGCAAGGCAAGGCAAGTTTATTTGTATAGCACATTTCAACACCAAGGTAATTCAAAGTGATTTACACAAAACATAAAAGCAAAAGGGAAATATAAAAAAGTTTAAAAGCAACATAGGGAAATAAATGTGAAAAAATACACATTAAAATATAATAAAAGTTACAGTGCAGTGTACAATCAGGGTTAAAAGAGTTAAATGGAAAATAAAAACAGGCTGAGGGGTTGAGCAAATAATTGAGTTACAATTATTTTGAGAAGAGAATAAACAGTACACTTCAACTACACTCTCTCTAGCTTATCTGTACTCGGGTCCATAGTAATCTTTGGATCCACTGAAACTCCAAAAACCCTCGGACACTACAGACAAACCAGGACATGTCTGTCCGCAGCCAAGGCCATTTCAAGTAAATTACAATGACAAATATCATCAAACATAAGCTTTTACAGCAACTTAAATTTTTCACAGTCCAGAGCTGCAGAACCATGGTAAAACAAATAATTGTGAGCTGCTAATAACATGAGGGACAGATGTGGCATTTGATAAAACAAATAGTCCAGCTGCACACAGCCTTGCAGAGGGCATACATCCAACTAATGAGATAGTTTGATTACCTGGAAAAATGCAGACGTATAGGCTACTGGAGCCTAAGCCTCGGTCACACTACACGATTTTTAGCCCGATTTGCCGCTCGGCGACCGTCAGGCTGTGATCAGCGGTTGATCTGCGGCCGCCAGTCGTTGTGTGTGAACTACTCAACAACACATCAAAACGGCTCCCTGACACATCACCGACGTCTGCCAGATATCTAGCATGCCAAATAAAAAAAAAAAATAAAAAAAAAACTGTCATGCCGTCACGCCTCCTTAAGTCAGAGGATCAAACCGATAAACATCGTTGTGAGCTAGCTAACCAATTTATCATGTAATTTACTTAGAACTTACAGTAGGTATGTTCATTATGGCATCTGTGCGTGCGGTGTTGGGGGACAGATGACAGGCCGCACTTTCACCTGCCACCGTCTTATACACAGTCATCAGCACACCATAAAACGTAGTGGTTGTTATCGTGTGCAGTGCGTGACAGGACCGTCGACTGTATGATTGATAACAGCTGATACTCGCACATTAGTTTCTATCATAGGTAAGTAATAGCTACTCCTGCCAGACAGTAAAGTGTACTAAACTTTACAGCGTAGTGATGTTAACACAGCATATCGTTAGTGAACACTCCAGCCGATCAGTTTTTGGTTGTCATGGTAATGCATTACGTCCGAATATTAACCACACCCCCATTCTCTGTTTGAGAAAAAACGTTAAAACGTTAAAACTGGCTGGAGGGGCTTTAAATAAAAGATAAAAGTAACACAGAGAAATGTAAAAAAAACAAACAAACAAAAAAACCCCACTTTTAAATATAAATTTTCAAATAGAAAATAAATTTACCTGATTTGTTCACCTATAATTCCTATGTGTTACAAATAATCAGGCTTTTCACAATCCATTGATTAGTTTTTTTGATTTTCCATCTCTCACCAGTCAAAACTATACTAGAAATTCTACTTGGCCTTGTTAAGCAAAAGGAATTAGGAAATTAATTCCAAAAGCATACATATTTTTTGAGACATAAGCTATATGTACTAATGCAATCCTCCGTGCCATCACCACAAACCTCGGGCAAAGCACGCCACACGTTTAGAGTAGGTGATGATTGACAGCATTCCTGCAGCAAGTTAGGATAACTGTTTATTCCACATGTGTCAAACTCAAGGCCCGTGGGCCGAATCCGGCCTGCCACGTCATTTTATGTGGCCCGCAAAAGCTTTAAAGATTCATGATTGTCCTAAAATAAAAGCCTATGCTGCCATAAACTACATCCCCCACAATGCATGTGACCCGAGAAGTCACGGCATCCCGCCTCTAGATTGCGATGTTTCCACACCCACTACGGTAGTTTTCCGACAAGTGAAGATGAGAAATGTATACAAACTAAATGTCCAAGACGAGGAAAAACTAATGCAGAAGGAAAGCAATTTCATGAATGGTGGGAAAGTGAATACATGTTTGTGCTTCAGGGAGAAAACCCGGTAGGCTAGGCCTATATCTTTTGTGTTATGAGACAGTATCAGTGATGAAGGATCAACGTTACTTAAAGGCACTTTGAATCGCCTTGTTGTTAAAATGTGTTATACAAATAAACTTTTAATGCTGTACTGTTATCAGAATTTTTGCGGACAGGAAATATCCAGGAAATTAGGAACAGATAGATTATTACCTGCCTCAGGGATAGCTCCTTTATCACTACAATTGTACTTTTTATTGCAATTAAGAATTACATTGACAGTATTCCTTTTTAAAGGGCATATTATGTATTGGTATATTTAATTTAAATACATATTCGGCCTCTGCATCTTTTCAGCAATTTTATACAACCTCGAATCTGTGGAATATAGAATGTTGGAATGTGACTTATCTTGTGTTGGATTCTAGTCCAATTACCATCTATGAGTTGGCACTGATTATTATCTAAGTGACTATTTTTACTCTCCAAATGCATTAAAATGCATAGATTTATACTATAGTCTATATAGCCCCCCTGGGCTAGGACTCATGTTTCTAATATTTCTAAAATCCTGGCTATAGCCCTGCCATAGTTCGTATAGTCATTCCAGAACTGATGTGTTTTTTTTGGCAGTCTGCGTGTTTTCTGAGAAAGACATGACTATACCATCACCATTCTGAAATAGAAGGAGGCATGTGCCCCAGCATGTCTTTAGCCTTAGCAAACATTCTTGTTTGGATAGCTCCGATTGCAATAAAAAGAACATACAAAAGTCCCAGATGAGTAGATCCCTTGATTAAATAGGCTTGAAGAATCATCTTCACAGGGTCTGTGTAATTAAAATTTCCGATTTACAGACTCTGGCATTACTACGTGCTATCTTCTTTACATCCTGCTGTAACTTAAACTGAGTAGAAATAAAATGGTGGCTATGTGTTGTTGGTTAATCCCTCTTTGCTCAGGCTTTGCTCTTTCAGTGTCCTTCCTATCTCCTGCTCTTTACATCTTTTCAGTGCAGCTCCCCCGCTCAGTGCTTGTAGACTTTTATTCACTAGCGAAACCATTGTTCTGCAAGTCCACATTGCTGCTGAAGGGTAAAGCTCTATCAAATTTTCATCTGGACAGAACTCTATGGACCTTTCTCTGAATGCACTCCTGTGGTGGCTACAAAAAGCACATAAAATACTGTATGGCTACTGTTGAGATAGTGTTTATCACTGGTCAGATAAGAAAGAAGTTGGCTACACAGTTTGGACTGTATTACACATTGTCTAGAATCTCCAGGGCACAACTGACCTTTAGGAAGAAAGAATTAAACAGACCATCAAAACAATTCCATTACTCTGATTAATTGATTTTGAATACTTTCAGGGAATTGGCTAGAGGGGTAAAAGGGTATTTGTGCTGGCAAAAAGACTCAGATTGGAGTTAGAAGCTAAGACATAAATAGTTTCTTGTAAATTGATGAAAGAAAGGTGCGTATCATGATGAAGCTACAGACATTGTTGAATATTTATTAGTGCTGAAATACAGCACTGACATAGCTATCGATTCACAATATATGGCATGCATATAGCAACTGTAAATACCAAGTAGCCATAACCACTGTTCAGCAGAATGTGTAAAAATAATGCTTTATTAGATAAATGAAAGATAGGCATGAGAAAAAAGAGCTCCCACAGTTCTCTTTTCTCTTGCCTATGGATGTTTTCTGCTACACACCTGCCTATAAGAAACTGTAGGTGATTACAGCTAAATTAAAAGCAAATACAAAATATAGCTCCTGTATATAACACTGTGATTTAATAACATCATGCAACTTTATGGAGGTACACACACAATGGTCCCATACATTATGGAAAGAAGAGAGATTGTAAGGGTCATTAAATCAGCCTTCACCCTTTCAAAAAGTCAACAGTGCTGCTCATTAAGATGGAGGCTAGCCTCCCACCTGTGGAGCCTGGACAAATCCAAAGGAGAGAATCAAAAAGAATTGGATCGCGACAGCATACTGAGCAAGCAGCTTCAACATGATGACAAAGGAGCAAGTTTGGGATCAAAAGGATGGGAGGATAGGAGAGAAACAGACTCTGCGCATGAGTAAAGGAATGACTGAACAAACAAGAAGACTGATGTCTTCAGTTACCATGCTTTATAGATGATATTCAAAGCAAGGCCCTGCATTTATCACACCACTATTGCTGTGGTGCTGTTACTGCAACAAATCAGGTAATGGTGAAGGGGGCTGCATTAGCATAAAAGGTATGTGGAGTGACACCTGGGAATGGATAAAAGGAGGGGGAGTGAATGAATGAGCAACTTTGTGTTCACGCGCTGGCAAATGACAAAAAATGAATTATAAAGAAAGAGCGATATCTACAGTAAGGAGAATAAGGAGAGATACCACTGATGGCTCTCCCATCAGTGGTGGAAATAGCTATGTTTTACTGTTTTAGCTTACT
The DNA here is from genome assembly GCF_021292245.1 of Micropterus dolomieu. Lineage (NCBI taxonomy): Eukaryota > Metazoa > Chordata > Actinopteri > Centrarchiformes > Centrarchidae > Micropterus > Micropterus dolomieu. Next base: position 20,391,258 of record NC_060163.1, read on the forward strand.
GGAACCATACTTGGGTGGAGGCGGGGGGTCAGCCTGGGACCCACAATTTGACAAAGTGTATTGTTAAACTCGTATTTATGGATGTGTATCGTTAAGCTTTTATCTAACTACTATTGGTTTGGTTCTTTATCAGTTCAAATATTGGTTCTTTTTCATTACTCATAGTAATTAAAAAATATATATTATTTAAAAAAAGAATACATTATTACACAGGATTATTAAATAAATATAACAAAGCCACTATATATATATAGGCTACATTTCTGGTTGTTAAACAGGAGTATTGAAAAAGTATTGGCTTAGGTTTTCTTTGTAATTTTGTAGTTCACTTCAGTTCACTTCACTGTCTCCACCGCTGCCTCTCTGCTCTGCTGTTGTGTGTTATTTGAAATTTCATCACTCTTCGCTTGAACCCGAAGTTGTTCTGGTCCGCAATCATGCAGGCCATTCCAAAGACTTTATTGTCCTGAAAGGATGTCTTGCTGTTAAAATACAAATAGCATAAAGCTACATACACAGACCATACACATGAGCACACACAATACTCACAGAACATGCACATATTGCCACCAACCACAAATTGCACACTGCCCATTGTACAACATCCCTGTAGTCATCAGTGTACATAGTATGTGCAGTCTTATCAACATAGTTATCATATGATCTACACATATACAGTTAAATATAAAAGCAGTGTAACGGGGTTAGCCTCTGGCTAACTTGCCGTCCACGGCTTTGTTGGACATGGGGGAAAAAGAGTTCTTAAAGCGGTTGAGCCTGTACTGTGGAACTCTGAAGCGTCTGCCTGAGGGAAGAAGCTGGTACAAGGGTAGTGTCTGTAAAATGTTCGGGCCTGTCTGATGATTGTTATATCAATGACAGTCTGGAGTGTGAGATGCTGCCCATGATTTTCATGGCTCTCTGTATCAGCCGGGGAATCTGGGCTTTCAGCTGGTCACTGAGGTTGACGATAGAGTGGGAATCTCTGAGTAGCAATGAGCAAAGCTACACAAGAACAGCCTTCACGGAAGTCTATTACTGGCCGACACGCCCCCTTACTGTATTTCAGTTAATGATTGGACACTGCAGTTGATTGGACTGATCTGACACATCACAACACTTTCATACCGGAGTGAAGATAGATAACAGATCAAACTCAAGTGTATCACTTAATTATCTATTGTATTTGTTTTCTGATTCACCAGCTTGTCAGAAATCTGCGTTCATTGTAGGTCTAAACAACAAAAGAACCACAAACAACTTTCTTACATTTTTAGAAAGATTTTTCTTTTCAATATCTGGTGCTTCCCCCATTAACTTATTATGGATAGAATTACAGAGAGTGTAGGAGAGTCAGCAAAAAACATTTTAATTTATCGGAATTTCTATTTAGTCACATGTGAGGCTGATAATTCCTGAGCGTCGGGTTTTTTAAACATTAAACCATTTCCAGTGTTCAAAAGACAGCATTATCCTATTCTGGGTTATTCAATAATGAATTCACAATGAGAAGATCAATAAATACAAATGCAAATAAAGGATAAATAAAAAATGCACATTCTGCTCGTCCTGCGCCTCTGAGCAGGACATAGTACACAGTATAAATACAGAATACAGGTTGTTGTTTGTGTGCAGGTGTTTGTTAAACAGGTAACTGCTACAGAGAAAAAACATGCTGCTCTGGCAGTGTGCAATGTGTGCCTTTATTAGTATTAGCACAGTGCACATGTGCACAGCCACAAACTCCATCAAAAGTCTCTACAGCTGTTAGAGCCGACTGACAGCTGATCTCGCTGCGATCTGCTGCAGGCGTCATCAGAAAGAGACGTTCACGTGCCGCTTAAGAGGAAAAGACGTCTCATTTCTAAAAAAAACAAACATATTTTATCATTTCTTCTTGCAGAAGAAGATTATAGAGTCAGTCAACTCACTGATAAGTGAGAGATTCTATTAGTTCTATTGACACTTTGGACTGTGGCAACGCCAAGCCTATCATTTTGTTTCAGTTCTCTGGTGGATTTGGGCAGGAGCTCAGGGACAAGGTGTCAGAAGTGGGAATGAGATGGGCACCTGCTGGGAAAGGTGAAAACCAGCTCACTCCACCACGGTGGGATGACTCAGTTGAAGCAGCTCTGAGAGATTCCTGTACGTATCAGTGTCTGCATCAGAGGCAATGAGTCATGCTGTTCAAATGGGCTGTCACTTGCACTGAAGCTCAGGGACTGGGAGACAACGAACACTAGTGATTAGCATTTGTTACAAGTTGGCTCCTTTTTGCAACAAAAGCTCACACAAACATCACCTTAAAGGGCTTTATTCAAATTACAAATCAAGGAATCAGTAGGGACAGGAGTGTATGGTAAATGGTCTGTGCTTTCTAGTTTTGCTTTTACACTACGTCACATGGCTAAGGTGCCAACTGCTCATTAGAACAGAAATTAACATTCATCCACATTCACACACCGATGGAACAGCCATCAGGAGTAATTTGGGGTTCAGTGTTTTGCCCAAGGACACTTCTACTATCCGCTTGGAGGAGCTAGTAGATCGAACCACCGATTATCTGATTAGCAGGTAAGCTGGTCTACCTCCTGTCTCCATATATGTGTGAGTGTATCAAGAGGAGTGTGTAAAAGTAAGAATAAACAAATAGTGTGGCATGGTGAAAGAGGACCAGTGCATGGTCTGCAGCCATCTTTAATACAGGTGAGCCAAGCAGTACAGCCTTCACACTCACTACAGACACCCTGGAACATAACCTGACATAAGTAAAAGGCACACTAACACCAAAACAGAGGACAACCCCAGGGTTGTCGCACATTAAAGACATAGCGGTGTCAGAACAGACTAGGCTTGCAGTGGAGAACAGTCTAATGCAGGCCTGGCATAATTACTATCATGCAAGTGAGAAGAGTGTTGAGGTAACAAGCCTGGGTTTATGATTTTCTCTTTCTGAGCAGGAAAAAACTAAATAAATTAAGGAGAAGATGCTAATCTCTTCAAGATATTTTACTGTGGTATGAATAAAAATGTTGCCATACAACTCTCATTAAACAGTTACTTGATTGTATGAGGAGTTTTATCCATGCCTCTGAGGTATAACAGAGGTGCCATTGATATGAAATATATTGCTGTCCCATAAGACGTTAATATGCCTTCTAGCTTCGGTTTGCAGCTAAAAATACGGTGTTTGCTTAATTGATCCAGTCAACAAGGCAAGCTCTGGGGGGAACCCTGTGACAGTTTAGATTTGACTGACTGAATCTCTTTCTTCTATTGACTGTAATGGAAGTGATACAGCCTACATGGGGTGTCTCACTGAATTTACAGCTGCAGTCTGACATGTTCTGCAAACATTAGATTGTTGTATGCTGTAACTCAAAGAACCAATATGTCCAATGCTCATATCAAACTGAACCCATACACGTACACACACACAACACTCACAGTACATGCACAGACCGACAAATGGCACACTGACCGTTGTACAATGTCCCTGTAGTCATCGTAGTCATAATGGTGGTATACATAGTATGTGCAGTCTCATCAGCATAGTTAGTTATAACATAGTCTACATGTGTACAGTTGAAAATTAAAGCAGAGGGGTTAAAAAACAAGAAATGCTCTCCTCCCTGCTTCTCTGCATTTAGTAGGTTGCAGAACCCATTTGATTAACCGCTTTGTGATGCCATGATTGGCTATAAACTCTGCCATACATGACCTCCAGCAATTATCATTCGCTACAGCTTTTGCACATTTTTCACGGTTAAGCCCCCGAGACACAACGTATCATTTTCACACTCAAAACAACACAGCATATACAGAATACATCAATTTTGCAGTAGCAGCTGCTGCATGATTATTTCAGCTGTGACTGTTTGGATATCACTTTGAATAAGATTATTGTCTTTAATTTCTTCTTTGTTAATAAACTGATACTTAAAATGGTTTACATACAGCCTGCTGATGTTCCCCAGGCCTTGTGGTAACAATGTGAAATGAGGCCCATCATATACTGTGTCCGGAGACGGTACATGTCCAGTTGGCCACAGTGAAGACAGCTGAGACTCCCAATCGCACTGTGGTAAATGGGTAAGCAAGAGGATACAGAATGATAATGTATTTCCATTCTTAGCTTGCTAGTTTGTTAATGACTGCTAACAAGCAAAGAAGCTAACAATAGCTGAACCATATAGCCCCTGGCAGACCAAGACAAGAATACACAGACAACGTTATAATTAATTAAAAGCTAACAAGTCGAACCAGCAAGCTTGGATTTCTGTGCAAATACCTTTACCATTATTTACAGATTTGTATTGCTATTTTTCTTGCTTTTAAAAAAAATATGAAAATAAGAATCACGGCCACTACAACTACTCCAACTACTCCAACTTTACACACTGATAGGCCATGTGTGCAGAGGTGACAACATATGCAGGATATGAACTTGTCTCTCAAACTCTTTTTTTCATTCACAACCATCACTTTTGTGCGTACAACCAAACGCACGAGTGTATGAATTACTGTGAGGAGAGACCATCAAAAATATAAACATGTTTGCTTTTTAGATGTAATTGGACAATGCTTGTCCAAACTTGTTTATTTCAACCAAAGCATGGCCTTTATGGCTAGAGAGGAGTTAGCAACAATGCATGTGTTGTCTATGTGATGTGCAGTTTCTGTACCTCGTGTACTGCATGGTGAAATAACATTTTGAGGTTTCATAATTATGGTAATGTGTATTCCATTTTTTCCCACTGATTAACATGTTTGTCACATGAAATATAATATGTCCTCTTGGCCTTACTCAGATTGGGCATATTCCCACCTCACAAAAGTTTCAATTAGATTTGTAAAAATTGCCCAATGAAAAAACATTGCTCTTTCTTCACCTCACCCTTTACCTCAAAAAAATCCCATCCCAAAATTGCCTCCGGATAGCATCATGTCTTTAAAAGTAAGATGATTACAAAATTTGAATGCAGGATTTAGATTTCTTCATTATTCCTTAGCAGGGATGGAACTGAATTCCTTGTGCCCTGAGTTAAACGCAGGAGTGAGGTTTATTTTAACACCATCTTCTTGGTAAACAAACATTTTTCTTGACAAACCTATTGTTGGCTATCTCTAGGTAGAGACATAGGGAATATTCTAAACACATAAAACAGTGTATGCAATGACCAGACCCATTGTCTGACTTTTGGATGCTGAATGATACTGAATTTAGCCTGTTTTTGTGCTTACCTTGTGCATAATATGAATTTATAATGAAGGTGTACCAACCCAATTCTGGGTGTAATCAGAGAACAAACCCTCAGGGAAAAATACCTGACAGTGAGAGAACAAAAACTATGTTTGGATGTGGAGTCACATTCAGACTCTGTGGAGATGCATATAGATCACAACTGAGAAACAATCATGGGCTTACACACATGTAAGAACGTGCATCCATCTCAATATGGCTGCAGTGTATCTTAAACTGTGACCAAGGAAACAGAAAGAGTGATTACTGTTTCCCCCTACCTCATTACCACCTGTGTATCTTGCGAGCATGCAGGTGGCAAAGTAGTGTGTGCCTGACACTATGGTAACAGACAGATGTAGTGCATTATGTGTATGTGTGAGAGTGACATAAATTTGCTCCCTCTTCAGACCAGTTGTTGCAGCCTCCCCTCTCCCTGACAGCGCCATAGACTAAGCCTTAAGGCAAAAACTGCTGTTTGGTATTCCACATGACCAATCTATGCTGCCTGGGCCACACCAAATGGAGACAGTTTTCTCCATTTTGGCTGAGCAGCTGTTGCCACCAAAATGGAGAAGAATGGGTTGACGCTCTGTACAGTGACCTCTGTGGGCAATTAAAGTAATACAAAATGTCTCTTGCATCTTCACGTAAAATAGGCAATTTCAAAGTTGCATAAAAAAGAAAATGTTATTCATCTACGGCGTAACCAAATCCCAGATACGGCATATATTTGAATCTGGTTTAAGGCCCTATTAGTATATAGCAACAGTATTTGAAGCAACAGAATGCGATGAAATTTGGTTAACTTTGACATGCAAATTTGTGCAAAGTTGTCAGTCATGTGACATGTGCGGTGACCTGCAGGGCAAAACAACGGACCAACATAGCGGCTCATACTGTGACTCCCCCATAGAGATGCCGCAAAAGCAGTCAAATTTTTTTTGGATCACCTCTCAACTTAAGAAAAAGAAAGATATGAACACAAACTGCAAGTGTTGGGCATTGTCAATCCATATGACGTTACGGCATCCGCTGATGCATTTCTACCGTTAAAAACCGCCAGGTCCCTGCTGCCACTCAACTGCAGTAATGTTTACTTTTACCTGGTGGGCAATCCCTCTCCTAACACAGCCCAGGCTTTTCTCCTCCTCGATTAGTGCATCCAAAAGCACAACAACCATCCAGCCTTTTGGCAACACAAAAGTAACAAACTCAAAGTAACAGTGTATCACTTGCTTCCTGGTTGGTGGGCAGCAAGGAAGCGTGGAATGTGACGTCACGTGAAAACTATGGATAGCCAACTATTTTGACAGTGCTAAGATTTAAGAGAATAGAGTCCAAAATGGAGGAAGCTACTATAGCATTTTGTAAGGGTTAGGATGTGGAGACAAGTTGTCCATCATTATATACAGTCTATGGAGTGAACCTTGCATGCTAACTAGCTAGCACTCAGAGATAAATTTCCAACATTTCATTAACTCTTCATTAAAGAAAACGATGACTAATGCTAATGCTGATAGTCCCTGATCCTCCATAACAATTTAAACATTAACATGAATGTTATTTGCACTTCATGCTGTCTTCTCTCCCTTAGCTTCCTCCTAATAATAATGTAAAAGTGAGCAATAATATTAATGAACTGACAGCTCAGTGTATAAAAAATACTCATTTATTATAAAATAGACATATTAGCAGATATTTCAGGTTGTAGGAGTCAGCAGACAGCTACAGAGCCCCTAAGAGTGAATATTGTGCATAAGTTATCAAAATATTACTTGTGCACATAAAAAAACATTACTTGCTCCACAAGATAATTAACACGTGTGCCAAAGATTTTAAAACACACAATGTAGCATTTTTATCACAATTCTTCAAAAATCAAGCAAAGATACAAAGATGTATTTTTTTTAACGTTAATTTTATTTATTTATATTTTATGCTAACAATACTTCTGTTAGAAAGCTGTAACCTGTGCTGCTCGTTGATGGTCTGGAACAAACAGTGGTCATTTCTCACTACATTTAAAGCTAATGTTGTCTAGTATGGATTAACATTATCACTGCTACTATTGTAGCTACTGCTACTGTCTCATTGGAATTCCAAATTCCATCATTAGCTAGCCAGAGCTAACTGCATCTAAGTCAAAGTGTTGTGTAGTAAGAAAGTGCTTGAAAATGGGAGAATGAGTGCCACATGTAAATACACATCTAAATAGTAATTTTAATATTTTGCAGCAAATTGCTTTATGTTAATACTGAAAATGTCCATTTACAGTGTAAGTATTCTACCCCTTTGCTTTTGCAAACTGCTGGTACTACGAAAAGTTACATAAATAGGACCATGAATTATTTATTGATAGACTCATGTCTTAATGGTCATTGTCTGTTGAAAAAATAATTAGGTACAATGAACATTATACAACTGAAACCTTAAGAATGTGCTGTCTATAGGGGTGTGTGATATTTAAGGTATTCACCTGCTCTTTATTTGTTACTTCCCCAACCACAGTCAGTGGGAAGGCAAGGTTAGAGGAGTCCTCAGTCTAAGACTTTGCCTGCCAGCAGACCTAGAATGTGAATTGGAACATTAGTGGCTTTATGCAGTCCAGCATGCATGCTGCATCCAATACACTACTTATACAAATTTGGTTTCATTGTGAGTTAGATTTCTTTTCTGTAAGAGAAGATGGACTCCCATCATCCTGAATAGGGTTAGGTTTGAGACAGCGAGAGGGAAGAAAATAACGTGTCTGTATTGTAAATGCTTCCACATGCAACTAACATTCCTCTTGCCATTCTCCTTTTCTCGCCTGTATCTCTTTAACTTTTGGGTTCAGTGTGCAGTATGGTATGTTCTATACTGCCTGCACCCTCTTCTGATGCAGTTGAAAAAACCGTTGAAAAAAACTCTGCATATATAAGTCTGGAATGTCATCTAGCATGAGCAATGAGGCCTAGGACAAAGAATAGAAAGGTAAGCAGGTGGCTTTGTACTGTATGCATATGTGTGTGGGTGTACCAATAAGAATGTTCAGGTGGTGTGTGTGTGTGTGTGTGTGTGTGTGTGTGTGTGTGTGTGTGTGTGTGTGTGTGTGTGTGTGTGTATAAGGGAGTAAATTGTAACAAGAGTTTTTTTCTCTTTAGAATGGCAGAGCCAGAACAGCAGCTCTCATCAGAGGGTTGTATATGTGGCTGTGTAATGGGGTCACAGTAGATGTGCAGGACAGGCAGGGGCTCTATTTCACAGGCTGAGAGATGGAATGTGCAAGGCTGAAGCTGGAGCAGGCCATAGAAGGGTCTAAATAATGAATTTTCTCTCTCCGACCTGTCTGCTTGGATATTAAAAGATGTCATAGACCCTGCTGTGTCACAGCAGAGCCAGTGGTCATGATACAGGGACAGCGTAGAGGACAGGTGTAAGAAATTGAAGGGGGACATGCAGATGAAGACTGACAGAATGATATGTTAAGCCAAGTGTTTCAGCATTCGCTTGCCAAACACAGCGAGTTCTGATTTGTGCAATTATGGCACTTCTTTCCAGATGGGGAATGACAGGATGGGCCTTGTTTGTAGAAGAAAATGTGTTGGAAGCAACTCATGAGAATATGTTGGACATGGGCCTGAGAGAGACGGAGAGCAGCCTGCCGTGTTTACCCACATGATGACAAACTGTTCTCCACCTCTTTCAGGTGACAACCGAGAAGTATTGCTAAGCAGATCAGATACAGAAACACTGTTCACCAACCTTGAGTGTTTCCTGAGGGGGATCCCCCCATAACAGTTCTCTACGCATAAACACTAAAATGGCACTGCTGCTCAGTGCCTAGTCTACTGCAGTTTATTGAGCCCTGGATTTTTTATAGGACGTAACACAGCCATGGCAAACGTATTTGTTGTTAAGTGGGCATGAATTAATAATTCCACACAAGCTTCAGAGCATAAAAACAAATTAGGTCTTGAAAGAAAACATACAGAGGCACATTATTTTAATTAAAGTGTTTGCCTAACGATGATGAGAACATCCACAGGTCCTGTAGCCTGCAGGTTGTGTGGAGTTTGTCCATTCGCTCTTGATGTTTCATCATCCTGTTTCATTAGAACTTAGATAATTGCTGCATGTATGTGTGTGCAGACTTGTGTATGTGTGAAAGTTTGTGTTTGTGAGTGATAAGGACAGGCAAGGTGGATGGGGACAAGCAGGAAAGTGACTTAAAGGCAGTACCACATCATTAGTCTACGAGCCAGGCTCACGATGTAGAGCACGGCTGGCATCCTCCATTATTAACTGACACACTGAGGCACTAGTGGAGGTTTGGCGTGTGCAGGACAGACACTACATCACTTCCTATCACCGTACTACAAGGTGAATAAAGGCAGCACAGTCTGATTACCTATTCAAGGCATCACCAACTCAGCCGATCAACCGAGACGCTGCTGAGATACAACTGATACACACATGGTGGCTTGTGAGGACACAGTGGTCCTCACAAACAAGTCAGCTGGCTTTTTTTCCCTACTCCTTATTTTCTTTTTTTTTTTTGTTTTGACATACCAGCAGCCCCTGTAGATGGCACATGGCCATGGTATAAGTGCTCTTCTTCTCTGACAGAACAAATTAGGCTGAGATGACAGACGAAAGACCAAATGGTTCCAGAACGGCGCAACGGAAAGTGCTGTTAATGAAAGTCCCTTGTTTTGAAAATGGGGTTTCACTGGAACCTCAGTGGCAAGGAATCCGTACATATGTAATGCCTCAGTCAGCCAAATTTATTTAGCATACTAAGAGGGGGACAGCTTTTAGAACTGCTTGTTGCCCTCAGTAAGGGCAAATGTTTTGTCGTGAACTGTATAAATGTTCCGTAGCCTTTAAGTTTTGAGGACAGGATGTAATGTGGATCTGTTGCTTCATCCATGAACCGATGTGAAGTGAGAGTAGACTATTTTGTGGAGTATATTAACAAGCTACTTAAAATGAGAACTGTAATTAAAAGGATGACAGCTTCATTAACACATGCAGAGGAGTGGAGTACTTGGATTAGCAGAAAGCAGCTGATTTACATTCTTGTACTGTATGTATGTGTAGAGCCCACCCTGCTCTTTTAAATGTGATGCACTAGAACAGTTTTCCCAGGACACATTGTCAGTACCTGTCAACAGCTGTTACAGTATTTTCTATTTTTCTTCAAAAACACATCTCCTTGTTAATAGAATTGCTATTTGCAGTGAGTGGGTGGCCAGCAGGATATGATTATTGTGGTGGTGCTTGAAAAAATTGTGATGAGGTGAGAGAAATCACTTATAAGACTTTGTTTAGTCTTTCCTTGACTCTTTCTTTGTGAGCTGTCTCCCCACTGAGAGACATTTTTTTCAGCATCCCACAATAATGGGACTAAATAACTAGAAACCTAGTTTTCCTTTCAACGACAGCAGGATTAATCCATATAATTCACTGTGAAATCTGATTTGTGGTGACAACACCACACTGAGATGAGATAGTATTATAGTTATTCTCTTGTGCTGCCAGTCAGTGCAGATTGAGACTGAAAAATGCACACACACCTTGGGAATTACTTATAGCTGTGTTATGGCTGTACTTCTGCATGCTTTCTGCATGTGACATTAGACTGATTTTCACTTACTGACCATTTTGACATCATTGCAACTGTGAAACTGCCATCTTAGGTGCACAAGTGTTTTTTCAATTTTAACAAACACACATTAACTTGGCTTGTAAAACACTTTACCTTGAGGATCAATAGATAAATAAACATTGTAAGCCTCACCTTTCGAGGGTAATGTCTTATTCTGGCTTGCCAGCATCCATCAGCACATCTTTGTGAGATTGCGAGGTACAGAATTGAACACACAAAGGAGTCCGACAGCTACTTTAAGATCCCTCTTCTCATTAATGTCTAAATTGTATAGCTGACGGGCTGGGGTGTGTGGAGTTTGGCAGGGCCCTGCTCTTTGGGACGCACCAGCATCACTTGGACAGATGGCGGGTGGAAGCAGCTGTGACTAAGGGATTTACAGAGGAGCCAGAGAGCTAGCTACAGCCACAGTGCTGTGGCAATGACACAACCTCAAGATGGAGGTTGAGAGCAAAGTAAGTAAGATGGAAAACAATAGAGAGTATGCCCTGTAGCTCCACTACATTATGTACACCATTGGACGACAAGCTGCCTTCTAAATCTGTGAATCCCTGATGTGAAGCAAAACTTGCAGTCTCTCCCATCCCACACACAGACACGGAGCAGAACCTCAAACACTCGCCTCCCCTTTCTTTCCATTTCATTCAGGTCTTCAGAGCCCCCAAAACCAATCCAATAACTTCTTCCCAAAAACTACCATAACTAGCATCCTCTGATATCTCCAAGCACCAAAAATATAGTCCAGGAAAACTTTAGGCTTTTTCCTCATCCCGGTTGATGTGCTGTTTGGCAGGAGGGATGCATAAGAATGAGCAGTTAGCAGCGTTTGGAGTCCAACTGGGGGGCCTAGCTTGAGAAATGAGCTGGCATTTGCAGATAGGCAGGCACAGACTGATGGAGTCACTCTGAGGGGTTCTGAGGGAAATTTTCATTGCTTTTCTGGGGGGGTAAATCATGCTGTATGGTAAAGGGGCGAGAGCATTGAGCTACTGTGGGTTGAGGCACAAGGCAGCTGGCTGAGCCTGGGACTTCTGCTGAGCACGATATTAACATGCGGCAAGATGTCTGCGCTGGCATGTGATTTTCTTATCTGTTGCCCTCACTTTACCTTTCACTTGACTTTAGATCATTTTGAGCCTCGATTATATTTTTGCCTGTAAATTCTGTGAATGTTCCTCAGCTCCTCAGAGAAGGAAAAAACATACTGCATGTCTGTTTATCCTCAGGTAGTCTGTTTGATTAAAAGATAAGATGCATTTGCAGCTTTTGCTGCTAAACAGAAGGCAAAACAGAATTAAGCCACACGTCCTCCAATGTTTTCCCAGCTCTCTCAACATCACTTCTTTTATTCCTTTTTTTTTTTTCAGAAGCATAGCAGATGTTCCACACCAAAATATTTCAAGTTCTTTTGAGGCCTTTTAATGACGACAGCATGAGTTGTTCAGCTTGAAAAACAGCCATTTCTAATTAAGCATGGTTTCCAAATGAAGGGGAAAATAGAAAAGGCTCCAAATGGTTGTCATTAGGGGCTCATGTTAGAGCACACAGGTTAGGTCCCCACTGTCATTAAACAGTCTGTTCTCCACACACCGAAAAATAATCTGACAAAACAAATCAGAGGCTAGCATGCATGTGCCAGTGTGCGTATGTGTAAGCATTTATGTATGCATGGATGTGTGTTTTTTTGTGTTTATGTGCTTGTATGTGTATAGGCCTGTCTGAGAGAACAGGCTGAATCTCATTTACAGTCCACGGGGTCACTTATTGACTGAATCAAACCCCCTGACAGGGCCCAGACGGAATGGAAGCTTAACAAGATTACTGTTATATATAGCAGCGGTAATGGGAACCTCTCTGGAGATTCTGGTGCTGCTGATTTGTGCCCTGCTACCCAGATTTGAGCAGAAATGCCTAAAATTCTGCAGACAGCCTCTCCACCGGGAAACTCCTGATGCATTACAGCTGCAACGGATCAATCAATCTACCTACTCCCATTTCTTCACCTGCTGTCTGCCAGGACAGTGATTCCTGAGAGGACTGCCCCTTGGGGCTGCACTCCCTGAGTCTGTACTGCCCATGCATGGTTATCCACCTCCTCCGCCAGTTAGAGAAATCATTGGCTGAATGGGCACCTCTCTACTACATTCTCCTGTCCCGTCTGTGCATACATTTAGGGTCTAAATCCAATTGTGCAACAGATTGTTGTTCTCTGTAGTGCACCGCTAGTCAAGTCAGTTTAAGGCAAAGGAGTTAAGAATTGAAGGCGGTGGGAGAAAGGAGGTTCGTATTAGAAAATGCGGTGGCGCCACACTTGTTTTGATTAATGGACCTCTCTCTGCTTGTGAGTGACGAATTATCAGACGGCTGGATGGCTCGTTCATCACTGTCAACTGAGGCCTGCTAGTGTGGCGTCTCCAGTCCACCAGCCAGTCCCACTACCATCTCGCCCTTATCACTTCCACCTGGTACTGGAGATTTGCAGGAGAAGTAGAGAAAACACTGGAGGGAGGGGCAAAAGGCCGGAGGGGGTGCAGCTGAGATAATGAGGTTTGGTGGCGACAGTGTTCAGTCATTGTGCTGTCAGTCATCACAGAAATGGACGCCGCATTTATCCTGAGATTTACTGTATGTTTCCTCAGATAATGTGACTGTAAATGCCTACAAGTAGGCATGATCATCTACCAAACCATTATCACATGATTTAAGTTAATTTACCGAAAAGAGGGGAATGATAAGAGTCTTCTTGTTGAACAATTGAATAGCAGATAGTGGAATTTTGTTTTGTCTCAGTCCAAGGCTCTGCCTGGCCTCTAATTAGGCAGGTAGAGAGCATTTTCGCAACAGGAATCTTATCTTTGCTTTTGCCATGCGACAGATAGTGTTCAGAAGCACAAACACTAATTAATTACCAAGCGTGTACTTTACTGTGAGAAGGCTCCTCTGCTGGTGCCTGTTGTGATGGGCTTTACAGAGATACAGATGGAGACAGGGGCTACACACACACTCAGACACACACACACCATAAAATAAGCAAAACTCTCATTTCCATTTTTACGGTCTGTCTCCTTTTTCATATTCACTTTCTCTCTCTCTCTCTCTCTCTCTCTCTGCCACATGCACTCACTCCCACCTGGACAGAGGAGGGAAGGTGAAGTAGTTGTTTTTCAAGTGAGGTACTATCCTTTGACACAGACAGCAGACCAAGCTGAGCCTGTGATGGATAGGAAGTGGACAGCTGTAGACAGGCAGGAGGACGACATGGCCGCGAGCTCCCAACGGAGACACACCTAATTCCCAGGTCTTATTTTGTCAATAAACAGCAGCCAGTGGCACTCAATTAGAGGGCTTTATTGACTATGCTGCCTGGCCTGTGTCAGATGTCAGCTGGTGACACAGCGTGATGTCCGACACTGACACTTTCTCAGAGATTACAGAAAATAGAAAAATCAAAAGATGATTGCACAAGCAGAGAAAATAAATAAAGGAGAGAAAGCAGAGGGAGGATTTTTTTGAGAAGTACAGAAGGGAAAGAAAGACAGTGTGAGATTAGGAGAGATAAAAAATGGGCAAGTGAAGTGCTCAGGTTATTATATCTTGTTGGGCGCACTGAATGTGATCTTAAGCAAAATGTAAAAATGTAAAAAAAATCAGATACGACAAATGGTAGCAGTAATTGGCAGTTTTGACTTTGTTGTCTCTCAAGTTTATTCTTGCCACTAGACAAGTCAGGATAAGAAAAATATCCTCTCCTCCATCTCTTTCTTGTGAGTGAACAAATCTTTTAACCAGTGTTTGTTTTCAGTCATCTCTCCTCCAGTATGTTTTCTTTTGTTTCACTTCAAACGACACTGCATCATCTTTTTTTCTCCTGGAGAGGCGGAAACAAACAACCACCAGCTAGCCGGCTTTCCAAAGTAATTGGTTTAGAGTCATTCCTTGAAGTGGCTGCATTTTTTTGAGACATAGATGCTTATTTTTTCAGGTATTGATTTACAGTTTTAAACATTAAAAGTAAATGCTGTGGCTCTTGAGCTAACAAGTTTACATGAACACAACAATAACATGCTTAAAGGCATTATTTTGTATAGGGCCATAAAATGCTGTTTTCCTTAAAAATAAATCTTCGTAATTGGTTCATCTGTCTATACACATCCAAACAATTTCAATTTATTTTTGCAATGTTATGACAATAATATTAAAGTACTTGAAGACACAGTAGAAGAATAAGAGGACTGAGCAGAGGACTATTTCTTTTTTGTTCAAGTGGAAAAGGAAAGGAAATATAACCTACTAAAAAAGAGAATATTTATGATTACCTGAGCCTTTTCTTTGTATGGTGTGTTGAACGCTTCATTTTAGCTATGGAGTGATACATCTTACCTCTACAAGATCTTTGTTGGGAGTTGCACATGCGCAGTTCGGAGTTGAGGACTACTAGCCAATCAGAAGCAGAGTAGGGTGGGTCGTGAGAAGCCGGTAAACACAGCTTCAGTTCAGTTGTATATCCCCTTACCAGCTTAGCAACATGGACTGGAGCAGAGTTTCAGAGTGGTGAGTTATTAATTTGTAACAAAGGTATCTTTCATCCATAAAGTTTTAACTGAGCTCTGTCTCTACATCACAGTGACAACTTTATGTCCATTGACAAAATTTGAAGTCGATCCGATTAATTCTGTAGGAGTTTGTTAAAGTACCGAGCCAGTGAAAGACAATAAATGGGCTTAAATTGCACATTCAAATCAAAATGGCTCGCTTCCTGTTGGGTTTTGGGTATGACTCCAGGAAGCTTTTTTCTGAGTCTTAGGATGATACATGTGCAACCAAAGTGTCGTACATCTGGGTGAAACAGGGAGCTGGGCCTGCATAATTGAAGCCAGTAGGTGGCGCTATGAGTAAAAGTGAATTTTGGCCTGTAGATGTGTTCAGGGTGTGACCCTTACAAAACAGGTACAGGTGTACCTGAAACAACTTCGTGTTTCATGGCGAATCGTTGATTTTCGATGCCATGCCACGGAGACGCATGTACGTTCATTAAAGTACGTAGATGCCATGTGCGAAAACCATATCCACTACTTTTGAATTTTCTGCCAAAAATGTAATTCATTTGGGAAAATAAAGATTTCCTTGCATTTCAATATAGTCCTAAATTTTTCATGCTTGGGCCCTAATTACAGGGTTTCATTACAGAAAAATGTGTTGTTGTTTTTTTCTTTTTAAAGGTTAAGTGTGTAATATTTCTGAGGATCTATCGACAGAAATGCAATACAAGATCCATAACTATGTTTTCACTGGTGTGTAAACACCTTACATAATAAATCATTGTTTTTATTACCTTAAAATGAGCCATTTATATTTAGATAACTGCGGGTTCCCCTTTGATGGATGTCTCCACGTTGCATCGTCATGTTTTTACAGTAGCTGAAAATGGACAAACAGCATCACAGAGCGCATTTCATCAATACGCTCTTCTTGTTATACTGGTAGAATTCAGGCAGTGCAGACACTGATCACTATGTTGAATATGTACGTTAGAAGACGAAGAAGTAGTAATATATACAGCAGGGGTCGGCAAATAAGTTTTGCATTGGAACAATATTTTAGATGGTAGATGAGAATATAAGTCATAATATTGACTTGTACTGTCATATAATTTGGTTAGCTCAGTTGGTAAGGTGTAGTTCTTGTAACCAAATGATAAAGAGGTCAATACCACCTTGGGACAACTTTTTTTTTTGCGGGCAGTTTTGGTGACGATACTTGATTACTGAAAGAATAAATGTGTTTCCCTTGTCAATGTTTGTGTAAACTTTATTTAATGTGTGGTTTATAATGGACTGTGGTGCAGAAACAGTGACAATGTTTCACACTCTTGGCTTACATTTTCCATGTTATCTGTCAGTGGCCAATTAACAATTGGTTTTACTGAATAATTAAGTAAACATAATTTCTTAATAAATATACCTAAATTAACCTCATTTCTTGACTGGCTACTCTCTGCTGTCTCAGAAGACATCTTTTGTGCTGTGTCAGCCACCGTAGCTGTCCTACGCGTTTTGAAAGGTTAGCGGGCTGTGGTAGACTGGACAGATGGTTGAAATTCACAACCCTCACCACTAGATGCCAGTAAATCTTACACACTGAACCATTAAATAATTTTTATTAAAATGCATTTTCATGATGAATGATATGAGATAAAACATTGATGAGTTGCCCCCAAAATAATGGACACTGCAGAGGTGGACTTTATTATTCCCTCCACTGATTTCATTATTTTTTCATGTCAGGACTCAGGACATTGCACTTTTTGTGCCCATTTAATAGCCACTTACAAAACTTCTGATTCTTTTCTTTAACTTCAAGTTTTTTATTTCATTTAGTCACCAGGTTTAACTGTCAGTGAGTTTAACCACTACAGCTGCTGAAGTCTACAGGCGGAGAGTATTGTTTTTGAACAGTTAAACTTAGATATGAAAGGAACCCTGTTAAAAACATTTTACAAAACTTAACACTGAATGACTCTGTTTTGTAACACTGACTACTTTTCTTTCTTCAAAAAAATCTCTCATAAGTGATGCAGGTGTTCCTCAGAGAAGTCTACAGGGTTCTACTTGCTTCCATGATCTAATTATGATCATTAGCACACAGTGTGATGCTAAGCTGCACCTACGTTGACACCCACCAGATGGTTATGCTCTGAATGCCAAAGCTGGGCAGTGGTTCTTCATCCCAGCAGGTGGCCTTTCAACCAGCCTCTGATTCACCTCTCTGACACATTAAACACAGAAATACAGACGGGTGACAAATTAACGGAAAATCCAACCAAGTGTCTTATTATGGAGTCAGGCAACCACGAGCCTTCAGAACAACATTGGTGCTCCTTGTCAAGACAATGGAACTCTATTGGAGGAATGAACACCATTAACCCAAAAGATATTCCATCATTTATACACAACCTTATTTATTAATCAAGTAATATCGATGAGATCAAGATCTCTTTTGCAAGAGAGACCATGGGCCTGTACTATAATGCAGGATTTGAAGTTAGAAGGGTAACTTCATGTTTATTCATGGATTTTCAGTTCTATCATGGTGGTACATCATCATAAGCGGTGGTAACTTATGATGAATGACTAACCTGCTCTGGAGCAGGTTATGTTTGAGATAAGAGATCAACACAAAGTACCACCTACTGACCTTCAGTTCTCTTGGAAGATGGCATCACCATATTCGTAGAAGATCCTACAAACTGGTAGGTCGCTGAAATGGTTTAATTGTTATAGACACAACAGCTGTGAGTTGGCTTTTCAACATTAAAAGCCGTGGGCACTGAATATGTGGTCATTCCAACGCACTTTCAAGAACTTCACTTTAAACATCTGATTCATTTATTTTCCACACTCAAATGTTCCAAACATTAAAAGGTGGGGTGGTACATGACCGGTCAACAAATGAAACCTAAAGTTATAATAAACAAATTCCTATTAAATTTAATTTGAATACCAAAATACACGCTCACGTTTAGCTTAAGATTTAAAAAAAAAATCATTTATTTTAACAGCCGCGTCAGGATATGTGAAATTAGACTTGGGAGCAAACAATAAAGTAAAATTAAAAGCGGTAAGTAGGCACTGATCATAACCTGCTCCAGAGCAGGTTAGGTATTCAGCATGTTACCAAGCTATGTAACCCAGTAAGAAGTGCACCACCATCATAGGACTGAAAACCTAGAGTTAATCCTGAAGTTACCTTGCTAGCCTCAAATCTTGCTTCATAGTACAGGCCACAGGTGTGGCTCAAGTGTTGATGTTAAACCAGCAGTGCAGAACTGTTGTCTCCCCTGGCAGTGAGTGTAAACAGGAGAGCTCCCACCAGGCTCGTGTTCAGAAATAGTTCCACAATTAATTTCCACAGTTCTAAGTCAAGTATCCATTATTTAGGTAGAGTAATAGTAATAGTTACTACAAATATTTTACAAATACCAACCTGTCCGAGAGCAGTAGCGCAGCATCTGCCCTCAGTCCCTTCTCTTCCCTCCGAGCTCTCTAGTGAGGAAAGTTACACCAGTGGTTATCTGTATTTTTTCCTTGCCATCAATCACTTTCTATTTTGACTGTAAACTCTCTTCTGAAAGTTTCTATTTTTTTATCAGGAGTATCAGAAACTTTTCTTGCACGCTTCTTAGTTGTCATACTCTTAGTTGTAGCCTACTATATATGCCATAGGCCATGTAGACAGAGAGAGAAAGAGTTGCGTCATCTCTGGTCAGTGATAGGTTAAATAAGCATTGTGTGAACTTGTTTGGCAAGGGTTTGAATGTAACGGTCTTTCATTTTAAATATAAAAGTCCCACTTTTTTCCCTCTCCAGCTATAAAAATGGATTTGTCTCACACCAGCTAAAGAAAGATATGTGAATGAATTTTTATAGCTGGGGATAGCTTGTTAAGTTTTATTCATTTTTATTGGGGATAAAATTCATAGTCGAGCTGATGTAGTAATTACAGTCACCGGACCATCTCTGCAAACACTGCCGCTCACAGAAAGCTTTAATGCCAATATTTTATCCTCAAATATTGTCACTGCATCTGAGTTAAGATAGAACAAAGCTCTCAGGCTTTCAATCTATGTTCCAAACTGGGAGCAGTCCAGACATACAGGTTGAACTTGCATGGGGAGTAATTCTTTGAGAGTATTAGGCAAACAATTTAACTGCGAGCTATGTGCCAAAGTCACAAATGAGCATCCACTGCAGCCAAGTGGGCCTCTGCTTGCCAAGCACAACTAATTATAGGGCGAGTTTGGCCAACATGTTCAAATGATTTATGATAATGAGAATGACAATAAACCTGCTACTGTCAAATGGTGGGTCTGACCATGGCATGTCAATTTCAGCTGCCTTTCTGTAACATGGTTGAGGAGAGTGCAGTGGATATGGGAGGGTGCAGGATACTTTGCTTCAGTGCCAAAATTCACACCTTCAACACCTACTCGAGAGTTTGTCTCTAGAGGCCTTTTGAATATAATACAACAGAATGGGACTCATGGGAAATCGTGTCTACCTGAGGTTTGCTCATATTCTCCAATAACCTTCTGTCAGAGCCTGTCTGCCACTCACATGATTGGTAGAAGCACTGACAGAATACTGCCAATTAGATACCAGCTGAAGAACAAGAGAGGTATAAAGTGAGAAAAAGTGAAGGAGAAATACCTGCTGTTATCCATTTTACAGTGGAGCTCTGGAAGAAAAGTCTGGGTTTGAAGTTAATCTGAATACTAATATTTAAAATGAAATAACCGTGTCAGGCAAAGCCATAACGTGAAACATACAGTATGACTTGCTGCAGTGTGGCCTATTCAATTACAAGCTGATTGCATAATACACTGAGTCTGGGCGTATCCTGAGAACTAAGCCATCAAGCTGCTAACATGTAATCAAAACACAATGTATTGCATATTTCTGGCTTATGAAATAAAATGTACCTGTACTTGTAATAATTAAGCTGCAGTCTTAGTGTCACTTTACAAGGAACAGCCAGTATGACATGGCACTTGGGGCCTAGCAATAGCTCTGGGAAGTCAATTAAGGAGGCAACACTGCAGTAATTTAGAGAGTAGTGCGGTCTGTTAGCTTGGCACATGGGCTGGTTTGGTAGCAAGTACCAAAAAGAGACGAAATGTGAATCCTAGCCGGTAAATCCAAAGTTGTCTTTCATGTTGTAACTGTAGCCACAGGTAAGCATACATTCAGTGTTTTGTTCGGTATTCGGTTCACTGTAAGAATTGGACATTTGAAGGGCAGTTGTGTGCAGTCAATGAGCTAGTATTCGCTGTTAGTGGTCAGTAAATTACCTCCCAGACCCACAATGTCCTGTTTTCTATTTCTACACTTGTTAGATACAGAAGGAATGTATGGGTATGAAGGATTTGACAAAGTAACAAAAGTAATGTGAAGTAACAGATTACTTTTGCTGTTGAATAATTATTAGAGCAATGTAACTTTTTTTAAAAATGAGAAATATGTAATGACTAATTGGTTACATTTTTAATGTAACAAATGGTTCTGACCCCTGACAAGAAGTCTTAACATTCCTGTAAAATTCATGCAAAACGCCTTTTCAAGGCATATCCAAAGTAAATTGAATGTAGTTCTTGAACCATTTGGAATAAATGCATGGTTTTGGCCTTCTCTGAAAGATAACCCTCTGAAGTGTCTAACCCCGGGAAAGGGACATGTGAGCTTATATTGGGTCAGAGTTCAGCGGCTAATTTGAATACAAGATATCGTAGATGTTTACATTCAAATCAGAGTTATTATGGTTATAGTGACATACGAGCCAAGTCTGCCAACAAATATGAAACAATGCAGCAGCAGTCCCTGGGGATTTATTGATAGAATAATGTGTTTTGGACTAAATTTTTTTACTGGATTGGATCGTCTGGACCTTTGACAACATCATATTTTTTGGTGTATCATATGAGTATGAAGTTAACATAGCAGTTGTGGGCACATACCGAAAGCTGCCGCCAGGACCTGACGGCCTACTATTATGTGGCTTTTTAGTTTTTTTGGTTGTGTGGGACATAACTGTATTTACAGGATGTGCTGGAGTGAAGAAAAATAGACCAGAGTGGGCTTTGTTGATTTGCCTGCACACTCAATAAGTGGGTAGAATAAGTGAAAAATTAAACTTTTAATCAACCTTGTTATGCTTAGTACATTGTGTTCATTGGAGTTATGATTTCTTTATTTTTATTATTCTAAAGGTCTTGTTTAGACATAATTTGAATGTAATAACATCTAATTGTTGATGTGAAATGTGATTGGATGGTCATTTGTATATGATAGGCTACTAGGATATGGCTACTTCTAGCAGATAGCGCCTTGTTGAGAATCTGCCGTTCTCTCACAGTGACAAAAGAAAAAGAGAGATGAGACTGCAAGGAAACTGTGACTGTGGAAAAACTTTATTACCAAATCAAAGCTCTAATTTAAAAAAAATTGCAACATGGAGTGTTGAGCATCATTCATTCTGAGGGTGCAACAACCCAGAAATAATTTACAGTGTGGCAGGTAGTGCACCGAACTGGAACAAAGGAGGCGCAAGAGAGAAACAGAGCTCCTGTATTTGGAAATGATGGCTCAGGGTAACTGGGAGTAGTTATTAGGGATTTATTGGCGTTAATTAATTTTACATTGTAGTGTGCATATTCCAAACCTACTTTTATCTTCTATCTACTCTAATTTAACTTTTCTTATAAATAGGCCGTCTAAATAATTTGTCCATATCTGTCTTGTCTGTGTTGGTGTGGCCTGGGAGTCTAGTAGTATTTTGCTCAGCTGACCTTGTGACCATGGCCACTTTCCTGCTGCGGAGCAATTTAAACACAATTGCCATGCTTTTCATTCAGCCATTGCAGTTTGTTTCCACTTCATTGTCAGGACGATGGGTCAAAGCCGTGTTGCAGATTAACTGTGCAAATAAATAAGAAAAGGCAAGTGAGCGGGAGCTTGGGTTAGGGCAAATCAATAGGGTCGAACGAGGATGGAAACCAACAAGAGCGGGAGAGAGTGGAGGGAAACATCAAGACGGAAGTGGAGCGAGCTCTAGGTAATCAAGTGAGCCACCCGCAGCATGTTAAGCCCACAGGAACCATTTTCCCTTGAGGTAGTGATTGTTCCGGAGCACAGTGAGGGCTGAAGTCTGCATTAAGTTTGGGGTGGTAACACACATGCCTTTGGTGTGAGAGACCCGGGTTCAATTCCCCACCCTAAGCAAGACACCTAACCCCTAGTTGCTCTAGAGGCGTTCGAATTCTGACATAAATAGCAATTCTAAGTCACTTTCACTGTAACAAATTGACTGTAGAATTTACAGTAAATACTTGGCAAAAAAGTTGCCAATAATGTCCTGTAAAAATGCTGCTAAATACTGTAAAATTGATTACAGTATATTACAGGATATATTTTACAGGTTTTTGCTGTATATAAATTACAGCAATTTGTTGTTGTTTTTACAATAAAACAGCAATTAACTGAAATCTAATTTACAACATTATCTTGTATTCTGTTCAAATTACATAAATTGGCTGCGATCAGCTCCGGCAGCCGCGACACAGATGGACTCATTGGACTTTCCGAGTGAGTCCGGGGTCACACTTGGTATGGCTTGGTAGCAGGTGGGCCCCGTGATGAAACCGCCTTTTGCAACGTAATCCGATATCAACAGCATTTAACTGTAATATCTATTATCTACAGTTAAAATGTAGTTTGCATGTAATTTTACAATATCTTACTGTGGAATCTACACTTGTGATTTACAGTTAACCTTTGTAAAATGACAGAACAATAAGTTACCATAAATCTTTACTGTAGAAACTACAGCAATTTGTTACAGTGTTGGAAAAAAGCGTCAGCTGAATGAATAAATGTAATGTAATGTAATTAAGTGCCCCCGCTGACCCTGCACACAAAACCTGAAGGTGAGGAGAAGAAGCTTGGAAAATTATGATGTTTGATTCATGTGCTCTTGATTATTTTGTCTGTTCTTCTTTAGCTCATTTACTCACTGTAAAGGCGAAATATAACATTATCACACGCAAGGAAAGTTAGGCTCCATCTCCAGCATCATACTCTGAGTACTGAGTGTCTGTGTTTGCAGGCTTGATATATATCTGGTTTAGCCCAATCAATCAAGATATTATTCTACTAAAAGACTGAGCTAGCTCTTTCATTCTAGCCATTTTATAAACAGGCACACCCTTCCCAAGAAAACTATAGTCGGTTTTCTCTTTGTTTCTCTCACTTCTTTGTGCCATGTTACAGTTTCATACAAGTGTTAGAGCAAGGAGGGTGTCGTTTCTGCAAAGCCTAGAGTGGTGGAATAAATTCAATTGAGACAAAATTCTGTTTGTGGCCTAAAAACAATGAGATGGGGTTTATTAAGTGAAAATGGGGAAACAGTGAGAGTAGAAAAGCTCTTCCAATTGCATTAGGACCGGATCTGGGAGAGCTGGTGCAATAATGGCACAGAAGGCCGGGTCAGATTACAACAGAATGGTAAAGGGTTTAGTGGACAAGAAAGGCACAGAGAAAGCAAGGCAGGCTGACTGAGAGGCTAAGCAAACAATCTGAAAGATATTGGAAGAGCAGAAAATGGAGTGAATGAGGAAATGGAGGAAGTTAAAATTTGAGTGCATTTGGGCAACAAAGTCATGTGGAAAAGTAAAGGAAATTTATCTGGCTTTCTGGTGGCCTTGTAGTGTAGGATGCATATTTTTCCATACCATATTACCCCAACATCTACAGTTCAATTCCAGCCAGTGACCTTTATTTTATGTGATCCTTCTTCCTCTTCAACCATGTTTACTATCTTCTTATCAATATATCTAAAGGCAAAAAATAAAACAAAGTCTGTGTTCACATGAAAAAACAACTAACCCAGGGGAAATAGAATGTCATACCTTTGCTACTAAAACACTTATGTAAGAGGTCAGAAGGTATGGCTGGGTGTACAAAGCTTGTTAATTTGACACTGGCGACAGCACTAGTTGCCTAAATTTTACCACATCTTAAATATAGGAGTGATGTATCCAAGTCATTGGGACTATGACCTAGTTTGTTGTTTAGGTATGAGGATTTGTTCTGTAAGTAGTGGCCATAAGACATAGACAGATGTCAGATTTAAAGGTCTAGTAACATTACTTCCATAAAGTGGTGTAATTCTTGTTGAAACAGGAGGTTGGGGCCAACGCAGTTAAGTGCCAGCCTTCAGTTATGAGAGAAAAACAGTTTGATAGGACAGACAAAAGAAGGGATTATTTTACTACTTTGTACTTTATTGGTTATGTAATTCCGGGTGTGGTTAGAGATGCAATAAACTTGAAACTCTGACCCATAGAAAAACTGCTTTTCAGCTTGTTTTGTTAAGTTACTCTTCAGGTGCCCATTTAAAGGGGTCATTAAGCCAGGATGAAGGATTATAACTTCAAGAGTTTGGCCCAAGATCACAGTTCACAGAGAGTGAGGAAATGTGATACACACAGCAAAAAGGTCCAAAGAAAATGTCATGCCAAGGTTAACATAATTCAGTGAAATATATTTATTAAATATTCAAGCTATTGACAGGCAAATAAAGTTAGAGGCATCTGCTTAGTAATCCAAGGAGACTGCAGTCTCATTAGGCTGTACTGTAAAGAGGACCTTGAAAGCACAAAATGGTCCAACAATGAGGTGAATCCGCGTCAACGATGCATCCCTGTAGGATGACTTTGTCTTCTCAATAGCATCCTGATGTCTGGTGTTGCTGCCTGGCTGTCTGCTCTCTGACCGACCCTGACAGTGGAAGTGCCGCTCACTCAGTGCCCTTGCGTCTGCCAGGGTGAGACACACACTCATCGATACATGAAAAGATACTCTCTGTAACGGCGGTGGATAAAATTGAACTGATTTAATGAAGGCGTTCGATACTCACCTCACCAAATGACTATGTGATTGAGGACATTAAATAGCAATAACAGAGTGCCACCGTGTGAAGATGAACTCCCAGGCAGCTGTTTTCAAATTGCCATCTTCATCTCTTAGGAGTTGTAGTGATGAAAAAGCAATCCTTCTCCTTTTGTTAGTTTTCTGGAAAAGGGAAATGTTTCCATGGTATAGGTACAAAGGACTAAGAATAATGATCTGTGTTTGTATGATATGTTCCCTTAAAACATCTTGTCCCCATAGTTATTGCTTTGGGAGATGGTTGTTTTTCCAGACACAACAAATTCAATTGTCCTTCAAGAAAACAATCTTTATAATTAGACTGTCATTGCAATTAATGACAATGTTTACCATCACACCTTATAGAGAATGTCCTTTCAAGGTTAGGGTTGTTTAGTTTCTGGCAATAGAAATGTTTTGAAATGAGAACTATCTAAAAAATAGTTTCAGCTTGTCTACTTGTCCCACCTTGCCCACCTGGGCCTAAACTTACTCCGTTCTCTCAACAACATTGATTCTCTCCTTTCCTATTTTGCAACAACGTCTCACGCAGGTTGTTATTTTCTGGGCGGCGGCTATTATAGGTTGCTTGGTGCCGACCCGTGGGGTTGTGTGGTCTCTCATACTCACAGCTCTTATCCAAAGTGATTCCGACAGGCACATTAAAATGCAAATTCTTGCCTGTGCACTCCTTGCCATTTTGTCACTTCCTTTCTCCTTGTGTGGCATGTTGAGGGGAAAGGAATTAGAGAGCTGGCCCTGGGGTTGAATATTCAAATGGCCAACTGATTTCCCAACAGAGCAGCAACAGCCAGGTTTCCATTTACATAGTTCCCTTTCCCCATTTACTGCCCATCAACGTTGACTGACTCAACCACAACTATCCACTACACCATTTACAGGACATCTTACTCTGACTGTGTGATGATCATTCAAACAGTAATATAGGCCTACCCACCATTCTTGTAAAAGACCCATTCACAAAACTTCAGACAGCCAAAAGGGCATAAAGAAGTCATGATTAGAATAATGCTGTAGAAAATGGCACCTCATTACCACTTCTGGGTCTTTATGCATGTTGGTAGAGGTCAATGTTTTCACATAGGACAGTAGGGGTTACTGGGATTTCACTGGCCAATTACATATAATTAGTGTATAAAATGCTGAATATGAGCACAATAGTATAGGTAATCAAGCATAGGAACAGACTGTTGCCCAATGCTCGCTAGGTGTAAGATGCCCATTGAGGGCTGAACTTGTCACTCTTTGGAAGAACAGCAAAATATACTTATTGTAGGCTGATGCCTTTTTAAATCATGGATTTGTATTTAGTACAATAAGCATGAGTTGCAGAATAATGCCACTTTTAAGAAAAAGAGTGCCAACAGTAAGAAGTTATAAGAAGAATATATAAGCAAACATAGTGATGTAACACTTTTTAACTGGAACTTGGACATGGATGATGTTGAACAATTTGCAGAAGCCAGAGTCATCACATCAAGAAAATACCAAAGAAAACATTTTGAAAAGAAAAGTCCACTGATTTGGATTCTCTGAAATTTTGGTGGACGCTTTGACAAAGTCAAGGGGCAACAAAAGCACAATCACGTTTTCAGCCTTGACAATGCTCTGAGAATGTGACGCAGTACTTAGAGGTCATCACAGCTCTTACAAAAAAGTACTCCACCGAACATTGCACTCCTGTAACATTGTTTGACTCATGATGGACAGTAAAATAAAATGACCAAAACTGATACAGCAGAATCAGAGACATAGTCTTTTTATTTCACATGTTCTTCTTCCTTGTCAAAAATGGCGCCTACATTACCAACAATGAGATTTTGCATTAATTGTTGTCACATAGATCACACATCTACGTTCTGTTATATTTATTTTGTTTCTTTTTAAATATTAATCTTTAGGTTAAATAAATGGCCTGATTTAGTTTTTATAGCTGAAATGAAACTTTCACATAGAGCTCAAATATTCTTGATATTAAAAAAAATAATTCTAAGATAGATATAAGCCCCACAAGTACCTAAAGTATATAAGTAAAGGCAAAGGCTTCATGGAATTCAAGTTTTCTCATTGGTCATACAGGAATATGGTGATAAAAAGTGTACAAAAATAATCTCTCCACAGCAAGCTCGTCTTCATTTTACCTGTCTCTGTCAATGACTGCCCTCTTCTCCTACATGCCCGAGCTGAATGGCTAATTACCTGGATAAGGTGCATGGGGAGCAGTCGACCACAGCAGCCACCTGTCGGCTGGAGCGCCTCCAAATGACAAACGCCCGCGGGGCTGTGCTGCCCAGGTTGAGTCTGTGTTTTCCACTCTGTCGCCTTGCACCGCACCTCAGCATGGCAGCACCAACCTGGGGAGCAACTGTTGTCTTTACTAATTTACCCAAAATAGCTGCCTGCCTCATGCTCTTCCATACTGCCAGTGCTGGTGAAGAGCATCTGTTTTAAACTGCAGGGGCAAGCATAATCACACTGCGTGGTGGCTCTGGGCCTTAGTTGAGCTCCCAGCTTATAATACTGCATGTGTGGCTGTTTCTGACGTATTACACTTTCATAAAATACTCCTCTTGACACACTGCAAATCAAGGAAAAGGGCCAGAATGAACTAAACACATTTTATTAATTGCTGACATACAAAAAAACAACAAAAACAAAAAAAAAACCCAACCTTTAACCTTCCACTTTGTACTGTGGGCAGGGTATCATCCATAAATGATGTGGTGAAGGTATTGATTGACCAGATGTCAAGAAATATGAAACATTTAAAAGCCCTGAATTAAACTTTAGTTGGATTAAAAATGTTATGAATGGAAAGAGCTTTTTTTTTTTTTGTGTGTGTGTGTGTGTGTGTGTGTGTGTGTGTGTGTGATGAGCATATGCGTGAATGTTTATGTTGGTGAACTTGTGTGTATCTGTGAAGCAGAGGAAACCACGCAAAGGTTGAAGAGTATCTTTGAAATAACCGGGAGTAAATAAAAACTTCTGGAGCAACTGTTTGGGTTGACGTAAGACTGTCTGGCAAACCAGAACAAATCAATGTCATTCCTCAGTTTGTGTGTGTGGTGTTCTCTTGCCTATTGCTTTAGCCAGTCAGAGTATGACTCAAATTCAATAATTAGCAAGAGAAAAATGTTTCAGTTTTCAACAGATCTCCTGATCCCATCATTTCTAAAGCGTGAGTATAGAACTGTCCAAGGATATTCTTACTGAAATCTTTACAGGTTCAGCTCAAAAGCCTGCTGCAGGCTTAGTGGTGGATGTTTTTGTATTTGAGCAAGTGTCATGGTTAATGTCAAGTTGCAGAATTCCTTTCTCCACTATAATCTGATATATACAAGCAAAGCATTTTACTAAGAAGAAAAGTAATTTGTGGAGGGTATCATAAATGAAAATATGTTTTGGTCAGCAAGAGAAAAAAAGCTTTTAAATCTGTCTCTTGAAGATACCATGGTGTTACCAAAGTACAGCTTTATTGTTTTGTAATAAAACCTAATTGTATAATGTGAGGTAGCTCTCAGATGAAACGTAACAGCCCTGAAACGAAATTACCCCTCCATTATCTCTAAAGCACAAACGGATCATTTCAGTCTGGATGAGATGAGGGAAAACATCAGGAATTCAGAGAGAGAGAAGTGTTTGGAGAGCCTTTATCAGAGTTTAAGTGTAAACACATGCACACACATGTCCAATATGACTCTGATGGCCTGAGCCTTTAAGACCCTCACCTCACTGGTAAATGCCCACACAAATACACACAGAAACAGTCCGGTACGTGTCCAGCTGAGAGGCCATTGCAAAGTGACAGTGGAGGGATTTTGGAAGCAGGTTGATAGCAGGGGGAGTGCTGCTTAATGTGGCATCTGTCGCACAACAGTGTGTTCCAGCTGGAACAGAGAGCTCTGGGCCACTGGGGCCTGGTGTAAAATATACTGTGGAGAAGGTCACTTTCCACAGCTCTACTGAAGCAGACTACGATCCAGACCGCTGCGAGATCTGGCTTCCAGTGATGCACCTACAAACACAAATAACAACATGCTAAGTCTCTGAGGTAATAATCCACACTAGGCACTAAGAGAAATGATGCCACGAATGACAGATGTTTAGCAGGACATAAAAACACACTGGGAGGTAATGGCATGTTTTAAGATGTGTTCAGACTGCACACAAATTTGCGATGACATACAAAAGTCATTGGGCTATGTCATGACAGAAAAAGCACAGCTGTAACTAATACCATTAATTGATGGCTACATTCCATTTAGAGATGTTAGTTCAAGGGTCCAGGTATTGTGCATGCACACTGGCCTGAGTTACTGGAATAACTAAATGGACGTTAGCCATTGTTAATAGTATTAGTTCCACCTGCGCTTTTCCTGCTATGACAAGTTAAATGTCTGCTGTGAAAAAGGCCTATAGAAATGATGAGACATGAACAAATTAGCAATGGACAGTGCAAACACACCTTTTTGACAGCTGACATTTTAAGCAGCAGGAAAAGCACAGGCATAATTAACATTAACTATGGTTCTGTTCTAAGTTCAAATAGGAAGACGATCTTTATTCTTCATTCAATCACTTCTCTCTCTCTCTGTCTCACTATTTTCCTGCTCTTCTCTCTCCCTGCCCCCTACTTGACTTTGGGTGTGACCAATAAGATTTTGCCATGATCATCACAGCCAGTCATGTAGTCACTATCAAACTTTAATATCCATTCTCCTCTCTGCTGCTGTCAGCTGTCATTTCAGTACAAAATTGTTGCAGCCTTCCTTCACCCCATTCTCCTCCTGCTGATTAGATACAGGCCTAGCAGTCCACTCCTCATCACATCCAGATCCTCAGAATTGTATTCATCTGGGGATGTGGGTTACCTTATCCACTTTAAAAAACACCTCATCACCATGGGGTCTAATCGCCAAAGGCTTTTCTCACAATCATTGTACACATACAAATATATTATCGTTCACTGAGATTAAGTCTCTCCTGATTTAAATGTTATTAAACACGTCTGTGCTTTTACTGTTATGACATGACAAAATGTCTGCCATGATAAAGGCATGTTAAGTGAACACGCATGAGAAAAGAATGTCTTTCTCCAAAGGTGCCATGACTTCACTTCATAAACATAGAGACATGAAAGGAGAAAAACTGGAGGAAAACAGAACCGGAGTTCCTGGTGAGTTTTGGTCAAAGATCAGAGATTCAGCTGTCACATAAACATTGCTAGCTAGCAGTTAATGTGTCAGGACATTGGCTTTTTTTGGTGATTAACAGCAACAGGCTGCATAAAACACAGCATATTTGAAATGTACCACAAATAATGTAAAACACATCTTAGAATTCATACGGTTTAAAAAGTTTAAAATATTTTTTTGTGCTTGTTATCATGTAGCAGGTTCCATCTTCAAAGGTATTTTCATGATCTCACAGCTGCCCAAATTGAAACCAATGTCATAATCCAATATTTCCACAGTCCATGCTGCTGCAATAGAAATGGCTAATGCAGAGGAAAAGAGCAGGGTGGAGTAGCGCAGTCTGTGTAAATCTTGGATTAAACTGTAAACACCAAAATACCTGATTTGTCCTGTGTTTGTGTAGGGAACATTATGTAACTGAGTCACGAAGTAACGTACCCAGTTCTGAGGTTACAAATGGGGATACGGCTCACAAAGACCGGGTGCCATCATTAATCCACATGGTCTTTTCAAAAATAGTTTTATTGACAGTAAAATTACTAGATGATGATTATCATCACAAAGATCAGGCACCTAACAGCTCAGAACCACATCTCCTCAGAATTAATTACTCAAAAGTAATTGCCGTCATATCTTGAGAAATGCCCAGTGGCTTGCATCGTATCTTCTTTATCACTGTAGCATATTTTTACTATGCATACCTCATGAGCTCTCATATTTAACACAACTTCCCTATTGGATTCATTTGCTTGCTATTACTTCCATGATTCTTACCTCAGATATGAACAAATTGGTGAGAAGCTTGAAATGGGACTGCTATTTGATAATCTAATCTCTCATAATTAAGGCATCAGCCACTGAATGCAAAACATTTGTCTCAGCTAGCTTCCTACTCTGGTCATTGATTTCAACTAATCAAGTAATCAAGCTCTGTGTTCTTACTTTTAGGTGTGTATGTCACTGAGTGTATTTATAGGTTGGTCATAAATGGTCGCTCATGTCACAGTTGCTGGCCTGGTTTTTCTCATAAAATTCTTTCTATTTAGTTTCTATAAATTTGCTTTCGTGGTGAGTTTTTCCAGTAGTTTCAACGTTTAAACTTTAATACATGGAATCAAAATAGCTTTTAAATTATATGTAACAATAAAATGTTTTTAAAGAATATGAACCTCTTCTTGTAATTGGTGGAAAGCTTTTTGTGTGTCACATCTGATTTAATGGTATATGATGGTTCCACTTATTTGGGGTATCTTTATTTTTAGCCTCGCAGTTACATAATGCCATTAAATTGCCATACCACAAGGCTCACTATACCAAGTAACAAATGATCCTTCTGAAGAAGCAATAACCTTGGTTGCAGTTATAACTATTCCCCAGTGATGTCATTCCTTCAACAGGCTGAGACTGCTGGGGAATTGGAAACAGAAAAGAAACTTCTAAAACCATTTCCCAATATAATTTTCTCAGAACACTTCAGAGGACCACACAGTGTAACATATCCGGAACTCATAGATGTTTTACATCATAAAGAAACCAAGAAAAATTGTCTCTCAGACCAGACCTGGCTCCCATCGTTCACATAAGGAGCCGGCGCAACGTCACATCACTACTGTCTCTGAAGCTGAATATAATCAGATTTCACCTCGAGTGGAATTCATCTGCAACTGTTGGACAATTGGACAAACATCTTCAAAGTGTTGGACAAACACACACACACTTTTGAAGGGAATCACTCTGATTT
Organism: Micropterus dolomieu; assembly: GCF_021292245.1. Lineage (NCBI taxonomy): Eukaryota > Metazoa > Chordata > Actinopteri > Centrarchiformes > Centrarchidae > Micropterus > Micropterus dolomieu. The sequence goes on from NC_060163.1 coordinate 20,423,590, forward strand.
TACTTGGCAATTTCAACCTGTGGAGCTGGCCTTTGTATCAAAAGAACAAGTGATCTTGGAGGAGGGACGCAACCAACATCATGGAGCAATCTAAATAGCTTTTTGATTTACACAGTACTTTTAAGACAGGAATAATCCTGTAGTCTTTCAAAGGCACTAAATGTCAGAACAAAAATTTAGAAAACATTCCCAATTTATACATGAAGTTAAAGTTGTAAAATGTTATCTTCGCAGCACAGTGCCCGATGTCTAAAAGACATTACAGCTTTTTAGTGCTGCCTGCCAGTGACGGACTTTCAGAAAAAGTGGCAATCCACTGCCGTCAATGATTGCAATGATCTATTTTGGATAACAAAGACAAAAAAGATGAGGTTTTTCTTTTCTTGCAGGAGAAAATGTCTACAGTGTATTGCCACATGGGTGTTTTTTGTCTTGTCTTCTTTTCCTCCTTAGGAGGAAGATTGAATGGAAGCACTTTTCGTCGTCTAGAATTAGCCTTGGGTGCCCTTTTACATCGCCTGTTCTAATGGCAGTGAATTATGCTGACAAAGTGCTGTAAAGGCCGTCAGCCAAAAGACAATACTTGTTGAAGTTCCAATAAAATTTCAGGAAAACAGAGGGGAGTACATTGAATTCTCCTTCCACTTCCCTTGGGTGAGGAACAAAGCTGGGTGTTAAAGTTGGTCTTGGCTGTGAAAATGCATTGAAAGCAACCTGGCTAATCCTGCGGTGAGCCATCGTGACGCTAATGATACACCGTGTGTATTTCTTCTGTCTGGTCCAACTGACCCTGACTCACTCTGATCAGGCTTTAAGGAAGCTGAGGATTACATCAGCTTTGTTTGTTTGCTGGAAGGGGAGAATGCAAGACCTTGTTCTTAGAGAGAAGCAGACAAGGGCATCTACCAGAGTTATCTGCCAAACTGACCAGCTCCTATCCCTTCGTATAGAATATCGATTTTTCATCACCTGTCCACTTTGTTCGTGTATCCATCCTAAAACAATGCATTAGAGTATACATGCTGATTGTGTACATTATTCAAGACACAATGGTCTACTCAAGCTCTCTTGTATCATTGTAAAACTGGATCCACCCGGCAGTGTTTCATTTTTGAAGCATTGTGCCTTATCCTAGTTTGGCTGTAGTGAACTGGTGCAATCGACTGTAAATGTCCCAGTGTGACATCTCAGGCAGTTACAGAACTTCTAGCACTGTAATTATTTTTACATGTGAATATTGTTTCTGATGTAGCAGGATAGGGATTATATTGAGAACCATTGCTGACGCATTTCTAATTCTTTAACACTTAACTGATGGGAAATCACGTAAAGCTTTGATAAAGGTTTTTAATATCACTTAACAGCATATATGGCTGATACATGGAAACCCATGATATCTAATGATAATAAACATATAGCTTGAATATAAAAAGGTCATCGTAGTGTAACAAAGAAATAGAAAATACAAACAATATATTTTAAAAAGAGCATGCAACAGTATAAGTAAGAAAAGTAACAAATAAACTGAATAAAACTATGTAAAAGCATTCACATAAAGGTAAACTTTCAGAAGTGAGCCCTACAACATTCCAGTTTTACAAAGCCATACTTGCCCTGCACCTGCAAAGCTTGGTAGGGGAGACCAGGGATAGTTGTAACATTTTGTACATTTCTGCCTGGTCTTTTAAGCCTGTGTGTTTAAAATGTGATATAGTGACATGTGCCTGCTATGAAATGGTGTAACTGTTAATTAATCTCTACAACACAGACCCTGGAGTGAAATAGAACATTTATAAAAAATATATATATATAAGAAAAAAATATATATAAGAAAAAAATTATAATGAAAGCTTAAACACTTAATTGGTTCGGAAATTTAACACTTAACTTTTTTAACATAATTGGTGTGTGTGTGTGTGTGTGTGTGTGTGTGTGTGTGATCCAAGTATCTCAGTTACTGTCAGTCATAGTAGTGAACATAATACAATTTAACAAAATGTGCACCAACTGAATCTTAGTGTGAGTGTTGTTTGTCTTGCACCGCCACATTGGTGACAAACATATGGCACTCCTGGAGTGCAGGCTCATGGGCCCATAGAGACGCCTACAGGTCTTACACTAACATGTAAACATCATAATAGCTTACCTTATATCTTACAGCTAAAACATTAGCACTAACAACTTGCATGAAAGATATCTACATAGGCTCACAATAAACATGACTTAAGTTCAAGCTCTGAGGCTCAGCCTGTCGGAGGCGTTTGGACATTTCTACATGCAGATACCGGAGGAATAATGGCAGGCTGTGCGGTTTATTGGAGAGAGAACCTCCAGGAAGTCCGTGTTCCAGTTGGTGAGTGAAATTCCTGTATTTTATTTTATTTATTTACGCTGTCAGCATATAGCTTGTTAGCTTAGCTTGTTACGCTAATTAGCCAGATACAAGCAGCCCCAAACTGCTAACAATGCTAAGTTAACGGGAGTTAGCTTTAAAGTCAAAGACAAGTCAGCAAGAAGAGAGAAGCCAAAATGTATTAGATTAACTTTAGTGTGAAGTTGAGTAAAGTAAAGGCTCAGCTCTGTTAGCGGACATTATGTTAACGGCAAACAGGCAATGTTAGATTTGACTTTGTACTGTAACGCAGTCACTCTTCAGTTAGATACTACCCAGATACTATAATAAGTGGCTGCAACTGAACCGGAGGGACACGAAGGGTTTAAAGGCAGAGAGCCAAGGGGGGAGTGTCTGCAGAGTTCTGCCTGCTTGCCGAGGAGAGCTGTGCACCTCCAAGTGTACTGTTTAAAAATGAGAACTATTCTTTTTGGGGTTCATCAGTGGGGATGATTGATTTGCTTGAAATTCAGCACTCTGAGGTGATAACTGCGTTTGATCAGCGACGTTTCTGATAAGGAGCTAAAGAGGTCGATGCATTATTCGGCAGAACAGATGTTGTATGCTACCTGCAGAGATTTGCATCCACCTTTTTTGTCAGCCTATAATGAGCGTTATGCCTGTACACAGGTAGCTGGGCTGTAACTAGGGATAGTTTAGTTAAAGCGAGTTTGTGTGAGAGCCGCCTCTGAGTTTGTTTGATGCATTAGAATTTGCCAAAAAGGTAGTACAGTTCAATAAGAAATATAAAATAAGATCCTTATAATAAACGTTCAATAAGATCAACAGGTGTCTAGCAGCATGGATTATTATTGCACAGTGACCAGCAGCAAATCATTGCACATACGTATTAGTAAACAGTGTATTTCACATTGCCACCCCTCATTACTGTCACATGCCAGAGAGGTTATCATGCTGAGGCAATCTCAGAGTTCAGTAGCTTTTTGGCACTTTGGAAGAAGCTGCTTAACTGTCTACCCATTGTTGTCTTTACAGGTGCCAGAGGAGCTGATTGCAGAACCATCCAGATGTGATTTGCTGTGTCCAGCTCTCCAGGAGATAACAGTCCCAGCCTCCAGCTCTGCAGCTCCTGCTTTGCGCAGCCTTTTCTTTTTACTGCCACCATGAAGATGAAAGGCGAAACACCTGAACACTACTGATGTGAAATTATCACACTGGGTTCTTATCAACAGATTCTATCATTATAATAACTCTTACAACACATTATTTCAAGTCATACAAAACTACTTTTACATTTGTAACCTTTTAATATTGATGTTTTCATGAATGCAAGACAAAAGTTTAATTTGTTAAACTATTGCTTGTGTATTAGGAATACTTTGTTATAAAATGTATCAGACTAATCATACATAAAATAACCTCATTCTTCATTCATCATCAGTTTCCTATGTTAATTGTAAATAGTGTGATCTAAACTCAACAATATATTCTAGTTAACAGATATTAAGATGGTATTTATAGGCTAACATTTTACATATATGTTAGTAGAAAGTAAAAAATGAAAGGTTGATGTTAGATAGTGTTTTATTTTGACATTTCTTTAAGAGACAAATGTGACATTGACTGAGTTACTCTGTTGTGAAAAACAACGAATTATGTGCATACTGAATAGTTTTGGAGCCCTGTAGGTTGTGCCATTTATTGCGACCTCTGAGAAGGTCTTGTGTGGTTTACATGGTATAGAATGCAAAAGTGCATTCAGTCAGCTCTGAGGCCTCAGAGTTTGCAACGTCACAATAACTACCACCTAGTGGGATTCATAATTACTCTGTGCAGATCATTCTTTGTTTCAGCACTTACCCACAGGATGGTTTGGATGTGCCCACATTATTCAGTGTTTAAACTAGATTTATATCACAGCAGCAAACAAGGCGCTCTACAGAAACTTCAGGCTCTGTTATACAGTCTGGTTACTGGGTGTATGGCTCCTTATTTATCTTAAAGTATAAGGTAGAAAGTAAAAATACTCCTGCACACAGAAAAAGACTGAGTAATTACTTTTCAACATTTCATGTGAAACATGTTGGGAGTATTTTCACTTTTCAACTTATACAAGAATGATGTTTTTTAGCAAGAGTTCAGCTTTAATGTTTCATGTTTTATCTGTGGTATATGATTAGCTTTTCAGTAAGTAGTAAAGACAGGGAGTGCTAATATATATTTAGAATGTATTACAATGTTAACAAACCATATCTTTTTTAAAATGGAACTATAATACAAATATGGTCAACTTAAAACCCACAGTAAATAGAAGGAGAGAAAGCCTTTCCACGTCAGTCCACCCCAACAGATACAGATTTCCAGCACACTGAGGATGCATCCCAGGATGGATCCCAGGTCTCTGTAGCTCTCTGGGCACCAGGTGGGACATCTGTCCACAGTGTGACTCTGGGAGGAAAATGTGTAATAAATGCTTCAGGTAATGAAAAATATAAAGTAAACGATACAGATGAGTCTTTACAAAATAGAATATTGTGGAGAAGTTACTTTTCTAACGTAATTCAAAAAGTGAAACTATATAGAATATAGATATATTCTAGATTCATTACACAAAGTAAAGCATCTCAATCCCTTTTTGTTTTCATCTTGATGATTATGGTTTACAGCTTATGGAAATAAAAACTCCAGTATCTCAAAATGTATAAAAATTTTACTATAGCCTAAATACATTTCTGTATTGTAAATTATCCAGAAATGTCAACTGGAGAAGAGCTCTCTAATCAGCTAATTAACTCAAAACACCTGCATAGGTTTCTGAAGCCTTTAATCTCTCAGTCTGGTTCTGGTGCTCACAATGAACTTTTCCATAGTATTCTAATTTTAGAGATGCTCCTCTAAAAGATGCCTCAGTGTTTTAATGTTGACAGCACTATTATGTCACATACGTGGGAGAAAATTGAACAAGGGAGACAGTCTTTAAATGTTTTTGTTTTGCCCTTTAAAGACAGACAATTTTATGTCAGCGGTCAAATGTCCTGTAGACAAGTTGTCCTAGTAACATTAATTACAGTTTAAGCTTTGAGTAGCAGACATGGAGGCATCAGATCCTCAACTAGAACTGATTACTAAAATCTCGTGACAAATATAAAAAGTTTCTTTCTCTCTCAAGTGTCCTATTCCAGACAATAATCTCACACAGCCCTGCAGACAGCAGCAACATACTCAAAATAAAGACTCTACCGTTAGCTTATTACGTTTATTACAAGTAACATACTGAGGTGACATCCAACAAAAATGACTCATAACTAACGTTATGTAAAAGGGTTAATTGATTTGCTTCAAATTGTTCGTTTGAGATGTAAGTAAATGTTAATGTAATTAATAACTGATTAATGGTTAACTGGAACATTGGTTTCAACAAAATATAACGTTAGTGTTGCCAATTATTAATTAATTAATTATTAATTACTCAGTCACGTTGAGTTAGGCGGGATTGGTTTCAGCAACATGTCACCTCAGCTCCACCCACGACCCGCCTCTTTGCCAATTTATGGTTATCAGGGAGTGACGCGCAGTGACGCGCTGCCAAAATGGCAACGGCCAGCTCCGCCCAATTCGGGCTTCAAAACTGCTCTTCAAAAACCAACAAATGACGTCACAGATACTACGTCCATTTTATATACAGTCTATGTTTAAGTTTGGTGAGTTAAACTACAAAGCAGGCTATGCTATTACAGAAATTAATGAAGAAAAAATGAATAGTTTATTTTATTTTAATCAAATTCAACTTCCTGTTGTTGCTCCCCTGATATTGTTAATGACTGATAAGAATTAAGAATTACATCCCTTTATGTGTTGTGGTGGTGCATGAATTTTTTTAGCTGAAGGGGGCATGACCAAGTTCCACTGCAGAACCACTGCATTAAAGGAATAGTTCAACATTTTGGGAAGTACAAACATTTGCTTTCTTGTCAAAATATTTGAAGATTGATTCTACTCTTAAATCAGTCCATTACTTATGAAGCTACAGCCAAGTTATCTTAGTTTGGCTGCAGCTTAGCTTACTTTAGCATAGCATAATGACTAGGAGCTGGGGGAAACAGTTAACTTGGCTCTGTCCAAGGGTAATAAAATCAGCTAACCAACACCTTAAAGCTCACTCATTCTTATAAATAATATTATAAAACAACAAATTGTGGTTTTATGGGCAGTAACCCACATTAAAACAGGCAGCCTAGCTTGTTTCCCTCTGCCGACAGTCTTTATGCTAAGCTAATTGATATCCTGGCTGTATCTTCATAAAGACCAGCAATTTGACTCCTGACAAGCTGTATATGTAATCAAACAGGCTCAACTGGCTGTCCGTATAGGACAGTACAGGAAAATTGTAGGGGTGCCAGGATACTGTTAAGGTACACAATGGCCCAAGAAAATGGTATAGATTAAAACAAAAAAAGACAGCACCAGACCTTGTTTTCATTGCTCCTCTTTATTTTACCCAAGGCCTCCCCTCATCTGATTGATTTTTACCTCTATTGATTAATTCACAGATACAAACATAGTAAAAAGCTTTTGCCAATATTGCTGGTGTTGCCAATAACCGGTAGCACTACCATGCTTAAAAAACAGGCCTACGAGTTCTTTTGCCTTGGGACGATAATCAGGCACAACACAAGGTGAGTGGCTTCCATCCACAATCTCTCTAAGTGTGTATCACAGCCATGTTTGAAATGCATCAGAGCTTCCCATCCATCTGAGTTTTAAGATGTCTCGATGGAGAGGATTGATGGCAGTAAAAGGCCTCTCTGGAGAGAGGCCCGGGGTGAACAGATGAGATCACAAATCTCATCTCTTTCTCTGTCTCATTCCCTTTCTCTCAGTCTCTCTCTCTGTCTCCCTCTCACTTTCTCTCTACGACATACACAGACACAGGTGCAACACACACAGTGAACAGTGCATATCCAAACATTTGTATCACCCCCCCCCCCACACACACACACACACACACACACCTTTCATCTTCATGGTGGCAGTAAACAGTGTAAAGAAAGTTCAAAGAAGAGAAGTCTGAGCGAGTCTTCAAGGTTCCTGGGAAGATGTGGATTCTGACTCTGTAGGATGAATTAGGAGTCCAAGCATCTTTTAATGGGCGGGTTGTGAGTATACTGCCAAGATGCCATGGCCTTTGTTTTACTCTTCCTTAGATGGTATTCCTTTTTTATCATATAATCTGCATTCTTTCCCCCAGAACAGGACCTATAATACGTGCTGAGTGATTTGGTGTTTCTCAACTGTGAAAACAGATGTTAATGTGGGCTTTCATGGGAAGTTGAACCAGGAATCAGTCCAATAATGGTTGGTTCAGTTGCTGTGTGTGTAAGTATGGCGAGACATACGCATTAAGACAGACTGAGAAATTGCCGCAGGCTGGATTAAAGGCCATTTTCACCACCAACTTCAAGGAATTTCTACAATTTAGCATTTAAACATTTCAGAATCTTGGCACCCAACCATGGCCACAAGCTATGAAGATCCTTGATTCTACTACAGGATCATGGTCCTCTGTCGTGTCATTTCATTAGTGTAATGACCCATCGATTTAGCATTTATGCAACAAATTGTATTGAGGCTGGCTGTGGGCCAAGTCAATCACAGGCAGGGCCGGCTGTGCATCTTGGCAAAAGAAGGTGATTAAACCGACTTGGAAGAGCTAGGAGAGATTCTGTTTCCCCACCGACAATCTGGAAGCAGCCTGCAAGCAGTACACGTGACTGAGTTTCCTCCATTCTGTCATTGTCTTCCTCAGGGGTGGGAGGAGGCAGGTGGGTGCGCCTCACCCAGGTTTGGCACATTTGGCCCAATGAGGTTTGTGTGGAAGAGGTGTGGATGGCTCAGAGGTGGAGCAACACATGGTCTTGGCATTGTGGTTGTGCGATGGAATGTGTTTAGGCAACAGGAACATCTTGAAATCCTGCTCAACCTTAATGTGTTAATTTCCTCTTGTTGAAGAAGATTTGTTTTTTTCTTCAGCACAGGCCATGCTCCTACACAAAGGGTCACCTATGTACAGGTATGACCCAGGATGGTTGTAACATTTCTGAAATTTCTGTCTATACCCTGGAGCTCAGTAATACAAACTAGTCACATGTGTCTGCTACTAAATAGGGTTGACCCCTATTACTCAGTAACGTGTTACTGTAATAATATTCCATTTCCCAGTAACTAGTAGTGTAACTAATTACTTTTCTAAAACAGTAATATTATTACAGTTACTAATCCAAGTAACGCTGTGTTACTGCGTTACTGAACGCACCATCATTGACGTGAATGCACAACTGTGCAGCAGGACAGCAGCACCCGACTTTGTTGTTCATGTCCGCTGTTAGCCAAACACTAAAGGCAGAAAGGAGAACGAGGGAGAGAGGCGTTCTTTCCACAGCTGTAAGTAGCTACTGCCATTATTGTGTCACAGTCTAAGATGCAAAGAACATTGTCATTTATTGTAAACTCTGTAAGCTTTCGAACATTTCTACATCTTATTTATTGAAGCAAAAGTTATAATATTACTTTTTAAGGAGTAATAAGTAACGAGTAATATATTAAATTTCAGAGTAACTTGTCCAACACTGATTATGATATAAGGAATGTGAGAGAAACATGATATTGAAAGCTTTTATTCAATACTTAAATTATTTTTTTAACATAATTGTGTGTGTAGAGGTGACTCAAGTAGCTTACTTGCTGGCAGTCACAGTGATGACATAGTGGTGAACACAATGCAATTTGTTTGCAACAAAAAATGTGCTAACGTCCACCAATTGAATATTAGTGTTTGTTTGTGTTTGTTTGTGTTGCATTGTCCCAGTGTTGTTAGATGTGGCAATCCAACTAAACATTTTCTTGGAGTATGTTGTAATATTTTCAAACTCTTGTAGCCATGAACTAGCTTACCTTACAGCTTACAGCTAAAACATTAGCTTTCATGCAAGTTATTGCTATCTACATAAACACACAATACACGTGATTTAAAGGTTCAGTGTGTAAAATTTAGGAGCAATGCAATTTAATACCTATAACAATGTTTTCAGTGGTGTATAAAGATCTTACATAATGAATTGTTTTTATTTTTAGGTTTCAAGGTTTTTATTACCTTTGAATGAGCCATTTTTATCTACATACACCGCGGCTCCTCTTACATGTTGTGTCACCATGTTTCTACAGTAGTCCTAAGTGGACAAACGGCGCAACAGAGCGAGTTTCGTTTCTACGTTGAATACGTACGAAGAAGAAGAAGAACAAGTAACGTTAGTAGTAGAAATCGACTGGTTTATTAGAAGTAATAAGAGAAGAGAAATTTGGACAAACCGTAGGTTCTCTGTGTGCTTGGAAAGGGTGGGGTGAGCTGTGTATTCATGAGTTGTGCAAAATCACGTATTGGATATAAAAATTTTGCAAACATGTAATCTATAATATGGTTATGCATGTTGTTTATACATTCTGATAATGCTAATCCAACACATCTTTGTAGTAGCATCCATGTTGATTCCACATTCTGACTTAAGAGCACATGAACACATACTGAAGTCGGAAGAACATGTCACTAAAAGGTACACACTGAATCAGAGCTCAGAGACACAACTAAAGAACCCACAACATAAATGTTTGGTTATCGTTGTAAGGTAATGTTGTGGTTAAAACCCACAGGGACAAGTTTAGAGTCTTTGAGCACCATTGATTTCTGAGAATGATTTTTATGTTGTCTGTCTTTTTCTGTTCATTTTCTGTTTTATTTCTTTATTATTTTTATTTCTATTTGTCTTTTTCTCTTTCTCTCTAATTCTCTCTCCCTTCTGTCGCTGGCTCTTGTGTGCCACTGTGTCAGCCTAGGCATCACAATACAGGGGTGACATTTCAAGCAGACAGATTAGGGCTTCTCTCCAATTAATTTTGCTTTCCTTCCCCTGTTAAATACACAATCAACCAAAGGCAAAATGTCAGTGAAACAAACGAGGAGCCGCCATGTGGCTGACAATTACCGCCAAGCACCTCAGAAATGCCAATATGTTAAAGTGGGAGCAGTGCGTGAGATGGATGGGGACAAACAGCAATCTTTGAGGAGCATTGTTGTCGCAGCAGCACTGAAACAGGCATGTCTGTGCTACCTGCCATTGTTATCGGATGTACTGACAGACAACATGTTGATGGAAAGGTCAAATGTTCCTTAAACTGTACAGGTTTCGAATATATGATATCTATATAATAATATAACCACTAATATCTTCTTTAGCCCAGGATATTTGTAACCATCACTGCAAGAATAGAAGGAATGGAAAAACCTTCTGCAAGTTATGTGAAGAACATAAGCGTTTACTCTTACATATATGATGAGAGATATCTGGATGGAAATAACTGCAGGCACAGAGTGTTCACAGAGCGATTTATATTGTGATATAAGCTCACGTAGATGCTTGGTGTTTGATGTGTGTTTGGTATGGATAAAAATTGTTGGTTTGGGATTCTAGCTGAGCCTCCTAGCTTCACGGAGGAGTATGGCAGGATAGGGGACCAAATACAAATCGCACAAAAATCAATTGTCATTCCTGGTACCGGGGGATTTCAGAGCTTAACAGGTTGCATAGAGATCCCCTGAAGAATATGGATGACCGAGGCAGACCTAGAAAGCTGTTTTATATTTCCAGACTTTCTCTTTTATTTTGCATTGTTTGGCATTCACCTGGGAAGTGTAAGCAAAGCTCCCCTACAAAGCCAAAATTCAATGATAACATACAGTTTAGGGTGACCAGAATACCTTTGTGTTAAAACCATAAGAATGTTTGACCTTTGTTTTACCATGTAAAAATATTTTTTAAATTATGCTATAGAATAAGAATTTTAATACAAATTTACAAAACAGAGCTAAAAACCAAGCCAGTCTGCACTGTTGCAGCATGTTTTCTTTGACTCAGTAAAAGAAAGGAAACATTTACCTGACACTTTTATCCAAAGCAACTTACAATTGCTATACATCTCAGAGGTCACATGCCTCTGGAGCAACAAGGGGTTAAGTGTCTTGCAGAGGACACAATGGTGGGTAGGTCACAGTGGGGGATTAAACCCTGGTCCCTCCAGAGAGGAGCCAAAGGCAGGTGTCTTATCCATTGCGCCACCACCACCCCCTAATAATCTAATAATCACCGACCTAGCACTCACATTAGCCTTAGTGTTGCCAGGTTATCTGCTCTTGTTCTGATGATCTTGTTTTGTCTTAACATTGACTGTCAGCCTGACTTTATACCCAGTAAAGGAATACTTAAACTCTGTTTGCATTGTCCATCAAGTCTCCTTATGAGCCCTCTGTGGTCCCATGAGGCCTGTACTCTAGGAGTGCCAAATGTATGTCCCAACTTTGGCGGTGCAAGAAAAACAAGAACAAACATGCACACCCATTTTGTAGAATTTTATTATAGTCACTACTATGACTGACAGTAACTAAGATACTTGGAACACTCCTACATACACACACAAACACACACCCCACCACATCAATTATGTTAAAAATTAATTTAGGTGTTGAATAAAAAGCTTTCAATATCATGTTTCCTCATATTCCTTATTACATATGTTACGTTTTACCCCAGCGTATGTAATGTTGCATTTAAGCTCCAGTGTATGTTACAATTGTCACAGCTCAGCTCTTGGACTGCAACAAAAACAGGGGACACGAGGGTAAACTAAATAACAAAATTATTGTATATTATTATATAAAATGACCAAAGCCAATGAATGGGTAGAATCTGTAAAGTCAGTAGTATAGGGAGTGGATGAACAAAAATGTGCTGCGGGATGTTGTGCTGTAAAAACAAAGACAAGAAATCAAACACAACAAAGGAAGCAGTGAGATGAGGACTGCTCTGGCTTATATGCATGGGGCACACCTGGCCCAGGTGTGTCCCATGCTGCTGATTACCCTGCCAATCAGGTCTGCAGCCCTGGATACAGAAAGCACACCAACAGCAATATGAACCCTGCAGAGAGGCCATCACACAATTAACCTAGACTATGGGGTGAATTCTGAAGTTTTACTCCTTGTGTTTCAGACTAAACCATGCATTTTCTGTCTGTGTTGCAGCTACACAATTTAATAGACACATGTAACTTGTTTTATAACATTTTGAACGCACTGGCTTAAAAGAGCTCAGAGATACAGACAAAATTTTAAAAAATGTTACAACCATCCCCGGTCTCCCCTAATGCACCTGTTTCTCTTCTGTTTCTGAAGTGTAATGTGATCCATTCCTTCAGTGGTTTAATTGTTTGTTAGCATTCTTAGAGTCATATCCACTTGTACATCTGGCAGCACTTAGAGAAAGTGCCCTGTCTTCTCCAAATGCTTGTAGATTGAGCACAGAAACAAAATGATGACCATACAGAGTGACCCCAAGTTCAGGTGTCAAGGTCAGAAGAAGTGGCTTTCTCTTCAACATGTAATAGTGTAATTTATACCTTAAGAAATGTATGGTCAAACTGTGGTATGTAATGGTTTTGTTGCACCTAGCTTTCTTTAACCCCCTCAGGGTCAAAGACATTAACGGATGCCTTTTTTATGTCTCTGCTGACTGTATGGAGGTATTATGTTTAAGTGAGATTATTTAGCTCACCGTGGGAATATGCTGTATTTTCCTGCATCAGAAATATACCAACCTGCTGTTGGTCATTCTTTACTAGTAACAGAGTTGCCAACATGGAGCGACAGTAAATGTCTTTCAGATTTCGAGGCACAAGGTGTACCTGTAGACCCACTGCTGCCGCAGCATGCAGGGTGACCAAATATCACCTATGAACTGGGTCATTTCTGATTTTCACACATTTGTGCTATAATGTGTCAGTGTATCATTTTTTTAACATGAAAAAGGACATGGGGCACACAAAGAGGCAACAATGTCAATACTGTCTTGTGACATCACATTAAAAACTATTTAATATGTTCTGTTATCTTATTGTGTGTGCACAAAAGGATGTAATTTAGTTATGGCATGCTTATATAAACCTTTTAATTACAGGCCTCTATTAATAACGGCACTAAATTTAATGCACAGTTGTTATAGAGTTGTTGCAGGATGCTTTGTTTAAAGTTTTGCATCTTACTCATATTTTAAGACAAAATGTTGTGGTTACACTGTAGTATTTATGCCTTCACACATACGGTATATCACTTGTAAGTTCACTTGTTTGTTATTTTACAGTATTGAAAACTAATTAACTATACAGATACAAAATCTGGATTGACTAAATACTGTAGCATTTTGATAAATCAGAAGTGATCAATAGGCTAACCTTTTTCAAAGACCTACACTTCAAAGTCACATCCATCCATCCATTCAATCATTCATTTATTCTAATATGTAATCATTCATTCATAATGTCTTTCTAGTTAGTCTTTTTATATAGACAGTGAATTTGTTTATGTAAATAACATAACTTGTAGATGATGAATTAAAGATAACTTTAGCTTATGAAAAGGACTTAAAAGTGAAATATGTCTCAGATTAGAAGGAAACCAGACTGTCATGAAGTGTGCTGGAGGATGCAGAGAACTAACACAGCCGGGAAAAGCTGGTCCAGATGTCCAAGGTTAGGTTCTGTAATTTAAGAGGAACGAGATAATAATAAAAATAATGACAAATGAACAGAAGTGTACAGTATATACGTACTAGGGTTGAGCTAGTACTCTCTTGACATTTTAAATACCATCAGAGCAACTAATGATAATGGCCAAGCAGTTACAATAAAAGCATTTTAGCGGCTTGCTCCTGAGGTTGAGACTTACATGTCCACATGCCAATGCACATTCCACACATGGCAATGACGTTGGAGATCTGAAGTGCTCTGCCGCACTCTGGGCTCATCAGACAATTCTTTGTCTGCAAGCAGCACCTGGGACAGCTGCTCCCTGAGCTCTTGCCCTCCGTGTCCTTGTTTTTCTGGGGCTGAGTTTGCCTCGTATCCTGATGCTTTCCATCCCACTCCTCACTCTCACCTCCTCCCATATTTCTTGGGTATGTTAGTTTTTCTTTTGTTTTTTACAAAAGGCAAGTGGAATACCGTGGTTTAGGATAGCTGGATCAGCTCTGTAAAGAAAGTGGAAGGAATGGAACTTTGGTTTTAGGAATGTTTGCAACTACGCAGGTAACATTCCTGCCTCAAACACTCATTATAATCTTAACAAACATACAGTAACACCCTAGTCTATTTAGGTAAATGTGAAATTAATTCTATGAGACATGCCACTGTGCCCCACTGAATCAGTGTGATGAAGATGTCTCTTCTCAGATAAATCCGTATCAGTCCTTTTAAATAGAGCACACAGCATATTATGAGCAAAACTGTTCAGTGTCATTAAAGAGAAATCGTCTCCCACAAGTGTGAATCATTAACACTGCGGTTTAAACTTAAACTTTATGAACCCTTTATTGAGTGAAGTCGCATTGATTTGACAGATTAACAATTCTTCCACAGTGATGATCATTTCTCCTGCCAGGAGTAGAGCCCCCCTGCTTTAACTGTCGGATACAATTGCTCCCCAAAGACATTATCAGATATTAAGTGATAACCCTGATGGTGAAAAACATCTTATCTGTGCCATCCAGTGACTCCCCATTTATTAACATTGACAGTAAATTAGATTGCTAGCATCTGGAGGGTATACTGGCATTTTGAGTGCACCATTCCATCTCATTCTGTTTTCAAAACTCCATTGGTTTTCAATCATATGTAATGAAATTCCATCAGCTTCCTTGGCTATAAAAGCAACTTGGAAAGGATGTGAGAGATGGTCATTAAGAGTAGAGAAAACTAGTATTGGTCTTACCCTTTGCTTTCGGAGTTGCCAGGCAGTCGGTTTGAATCTTTTCTCTTTGTTGCTTACATGCTGTTCTGACCAACAGAATGACAAGGCTTTCCTTAGAGGAGACTAGTGAACACAAACCTTCACCCTTACATACACTCGGATGCTGTCATGAGCAACAGAGTGTGTGAAAGTCTGTGTTTATGTCAGCCTGAGCCTACATCAGCAGAGCGGGTGTGTGTTCAGGTTTAACAGGTTTGACCAAGTGGACTACCGTGACTTGAACTTATATGAACAAGCCATTTAGTTTCGTGTATGAGTCTTAAGGTGCAATTAGTAATGCACCAGTAATGCAGTGTAAAAAAAGGTTTGGCCCACCAAAAACTCTAAATAAATTGTAAATTCCAACATCTCACAAAATAATTGACAGCTTGTTTACTGTATTAAAAGACAGACAGCAACTCAAATATTTTCTAATGCTGTTAAATGTTTGTTTTCAACAGTAAAGCAGTCTTATTTTTTCAATTATGTATATGAACATGCTATTTGTGTTAGATAGCGACATAGATAGATACTTAACTGGAGGTCTGAAATGAAATTTCAGCATTTCATTTGCATAATTCCTTTTATGCAAATGAAATGCAGTAATGTGGAAATACAATTAAGTTTTAATAAATAATTGCACAGAATAATTAATTGATTAGACAGCACATTTCATGACATGGTAAACAATGATGAATGGAGAAAATCAATTTAGAGAAGCTATTTAAGCACAAACAATTTGAATCTGGATATATTCAAAGAAATGCATTTCATTAAGAAAGGGAATTACTTACTGAACTATTAATCATCTATAAATGTAACAATGTTAAATGCAGTCATTTATTAATTCTGTCTCTATAATACATTTGAATCGGTGAATAGGAAGAGAGGAAAACATTGATGTGTGTGTGTGTGTGTGTGTGTGTGTATCAGGATAGTGGCAACAATAAGAAATGTCCATAAGGTTTTATCTTATTGTGCATGATTCTGTAATAATCAAACACAAACGAATGGCGTTTTCATCCAAGGACATACAGTCGTTGTACTTACGAGTTGAATTGTGAGAACTTTTCATTCCACGTTGACAGCCACAGTGGTGAGTGGTAGCAGTAACAGATGTAATGATATGATGACTGATATACAAAGGAAACTTAAATTCCATTTGTCGCTTATTTTCTTACATACATTACATTTTAACTCTCCCAGAGTTGTTCAACCATTACATTTGTATACAGAATATGCCACTTCTTGACAATAGTTGTAATCCCCACTGGAATCCGCGATGATTGTGTTTACCAGCCACCACAGTTTTGAAATTACCACTTTTACAAGCCAAAGTCAAATTAAAACAAAGTTACCTAATAGGTTTGAGGTAAACATTATAAGGGGACATTGCATTTCTCACATGTTCACATATGGAAAAAAATACTAATAGAAATATAATGTATTTGATGAGTCACTTTAACTAACTATAACAGATGTGTTTTATCTGCTAGAAGTTGAGGTTTAGACCAGAACCTGCCCCCCAAGATCTACACGTTCATCTTCATGTTTTCACTGCATATTTAATGAAGCAAATCTCAAAATCCATTTCTGATTTAAATTACTTAATCATAACAACAACAACAATAACAATATGCATATATCATTTACATTTACTCATTTGGCAAAGTGACATACCAGCATCAATAAAGCATCAAATACAGCAAGAGATCTACAGTTGACAATACATACTAGTGTAGCATGACTACATTGTTTTAATAAATCTATGAGAATTAATACCCAATTATGAATTTTTAATATTCAGAAAATATTAATTCACAAAGCTTCTCGTTTCGCGGGGAACCACCGGAAATCCAATTCGCCCAGAGTCTCCGGACCTCTGAGTATGGTTAATAACTAAACAATTACTAGTGATCAGTTAGTTAACAATCACTCAATTATCTTAAATCAGTCAGTCAATCTCATATCGAAGGGTAAATTCTCTTGGCAGGGACTTGGAGACGGGCAATACACACAGAATTTCTTTGGTTAACTTACAGTGAAATTTATTAACTAACTAAGGTGAATATAAATGCGGTTACATATACATCAAAGAAATAAACAATGGCTAAACAATGAGAATGTGGAGCTCTACTGTGGGAGAATTTGACTCATACGGCAGCTAATGAATGCAATTAGATGATAACTCGGTTAAATTTGTCTAGGAGTTTCAAGGATTAAATATGCTGGACTAACCAACTATTGGACATCACTGACCACAAAATGCAGGGTTTTGCTTGTGTCTCCCTCTGCCGGGTTGTTGGTAAAACGGCCTCACACTGGCAGAGTCCGTGCATTCTCGGTTAGGACAGCTTCAAGCCGTCAGCCAGTCGCTTTCTCTGCCAGGGAATTGCTCCGGAGGTCCGGGGCGCGTGCCGACGCACAGTTTGAGGAGGCCAGGAACCAGCAGAGGACAAGAGAGAAGAGAGTGAAGTTGCGCTTTTGTTGGTTGGGGCGTGGTTCCCAGAGGGCAGTCCTTTGTTTCCCTGAGGGCTTGTTTCTGGCTGAGAAGACTGTCTTTTCTTTAAACTTTTAATATGTCTAATCAAAACTATTTGCGCGTATTGTAATCAAATATCTTCCCACAATCAAACCTTAACTGATAAACTTGATAAAAAGGAAAACAATTGTCAGTAGTTCAACTTTGAGGCTTTCAGAATGACATGAAACTATTGTCTTGGATACATGAGGATAGCTCTGATTGATCCTAAAACAATCTTTTTAGGAGCTGGTCATTTTTAACCTTAAATTCAAGCTGGTAAATTAATCGAGTATAGGATGACATTTCTTTATCATATCCTTTCTACAGGAATTGTCATAAAGTGTTGGGAACAAGCATTGGTTACACATAAAATGAAGGAATGTCATTAACCTTGCTGAAAATTAAAACACTGCAAAAATTAACTTATTTAGATTCTTTTCAGCAACAATATCTACAACAGACAGCAACAACATGGTAACATAACTACTAACCTAAGAGGCAGCGCCACTACTAACTTAGCAAGGATTATTATTTAAACAGAACAAAACAGTTTATAGTGAAACATTGTTTTAGCTCAGGAAGGCAGGAGTCATTCGTGTCTCCCTTTCGCAGCCCTGGCTTATCACACTTGCACATCAGTCTTTGTTTACACAAAGAAGTTCAGGGCTGTGTCTCTGGTGTTCTTTCCAAATTTACATCTGGCTGTGAAAAGGAGTATCTCCTTTGATGAGAGATAATTAAACAAAGAGCATAGTGGCTGAGAAGGAATGTAAACTTGTATTATGGGGCTTAGTAGATAGGTGCAGACCCAGTAGTCACTCTGAATGCAAGCATTAGTGACTTGAATCTGATTTTGGAGGCCATGGGTAGCCAGTGGAGGTCACACAGTAATGGAGTGACATGAGTCCTTTTGGGCTGATCAAAAACCAGACGTGCTGCTGCGTTCTGAATCATTTGTAGGGGTTTCACCGCACAAGCTGGAAAACCTGCTAGGAGGGCATTGCAATAGTTGAGCCAAGAGATAACCATGGCCTGTACCAGAAGCTGGGTGGCATATTGAGTGAGTTAGGGCCTGATTTTTCTGATGTTGTATAGAGCAAAGCGGCACGACCGAGAGACAGCTGCAACATAGTCTGACAAAGACAGCTGGTCATCAATCATGACACCCAAGTTTCTCACCATCCTGGTTGGAGTGATGGTAGAGTAGTCGATTTGTAGTTTGATGTTATGATGGATAGATTGCTTGGCTGTAATAATAATAATAATAATAATAATCCTATTTGTAGAGCACTTTTCAAAAACAAGTTACAAAGTGCTTTAACAAGTGTAAAGAATAATACAAAAAACAAGATAAGAGCATGAAAATTTAATATAAAATTAGTAAAATACAATAAAATAAAAGGGATAAAATAAAGTCAAATAAGATCGGGAAAAGCTCTCCTATAAAAGTATGTTTTAAGAAGGGACTTAAAAGAGTTCACTGACTCGGCCGACCTGATTTCCTCGGGCAGGCTGTTCCAGAGCCTCGGGGCCCTGACAGCAAACGCTCTGTCCCCTTTAGTTTTCAGTCGAGACTCTGGAACAGACAACAGACCTCTGCCCGAGGATCTCAAGGTACGTGCTGGTGCGTATGGGACTAAAAGGTCAGAAATATAACAAGGCGAGAGGCCATGAAGAGCTTTAAAAGTGATCAATAGAATTTTAAAGTCAATTCTAAAACATACTGGGAGCCAGTGTAATGAAGCTAAAATAGGAGTAATGTGGTCATATTTCTTTGTTCTGGTTAA
>NC_060163.1:20443239-20453211 GCF_021292245.1 Micropterus dolomieu
ATAAGATCGGGAAAAGCTCTCCTATAAAAGTATGTTTTAAGAAGGGACTTAAAAGAGTTCACTGACTCGGCCGACCTGATTTCCTCGGGCAGGCTGTTCCAGAGCCTCGGGGCCCTGACAGCAAACGCTCTGTCCCCTTTAGTTTTCAGTCGAGACTCTGGAACAGACAACAGACCTCTGCCCGAGGATCTCAAGGTACGTGCTGGTGCGTATGGGACTAAAAGGTCAGAAATATAACAAGGCGAGAGGCCATGAAGAGCTTTAAAAGTGATCAATAGAATTTTAAAGTCAATTCTAAAACATACTGGGAGCCAGTGTAATGAAGCTAAAATAGGAGTAATGTGGTCATATTTCTTTGTTCTGGTTAAAAGCCTGGCAGCTGAGTTCTGGACAGTCTGGAGTCGATCAATAGATTTTTGGGTTAAACAGGTGAAAAGGCTGTTGCAATAATCCAGGCGTGGAATGACCAAGAGTTCAGTCTTAGAGAGGTTTAGTTGAAGGTGGCAAGCCTTCATCCATGCAGATATGTCCAAGAAACAGTCTGTGATCCTCGCTGAGACGGTGGGGTCGTCTGGCGGGAAGGATAGGTAGAGTTGCGTATTGTCTGCGTCGCAGTGGTAAGAGAAGCCATGCGAGCGAATGATCGGCCCCAGTGAGGTGGTGTAAACTGAGAAGAGAAGAGGCCCTAGCACTGAGCCTTGGGGCACCCCTGTGGAGAGGCAGTGGGAAGAGGATAATTGTCCTTGCCGCAAAACATTGTAGGAACGCCTACAGGTAGGATTCAAACCACAGGAGTGCTTTCACTGTGTCAAAGACAGCTGATAGGTCAAGCAGGATAAGAACCGAGGATTGGGCTGCAGCTTTAGCTGACCTTAGGGCTTGTGTTACAGACAAAAGAGCCGTTTCAGTAGAGGGGCCACTCTTAAAACCAGACTGATATGGATCTAGGAGGTCATTCCGTGAGAGGAATTCTGAGACCTGTTTGAAGACTGTCCGTTCGATAGTTTTTGATAAAAATGGTAGAAGAGAAACTGGCAGATAGTTCTCAACTTCAGTTGGGTCGAGCGAGGGCTGTTTGAGCAAGGGCGTAACCCAAGGACTTTTAAAAGTGGTCGGGAAGTTTCCTGAAGCCAGAGAAGTATTTATCACATAGTTGGAGGGAGACATGTATAAGGGCTGCTATGGTAGGTTTTCCTGTGCTCAGTTCACAAAGTGGGCACTGATCACGGCGGGAGCAATTGGTAGCCCTTAAGGTTGGCAGAGTAGTAGTAAATAAAGTCCTGCAATCAAAAATGTATCATGGCAATCAAAAATGTATTAATAATACATTTTGTATTAATAAAAAAAATATTAATTAAAAAAATATTAATAAAAATTTAAAAAATACATTAAAAAATAATAATTATAAATATAACATAAAATAATAATAACAATATTTGGGGGTCATAGCAAGGTTGAACAACAGAAGATGAAGAGGGGTGTGAAATTGGGGGTTTGTATTTGGGCACGTCCGGTCTTATCCTCTAATAGCGGTGGTGGGGGGTCGATCACCAAAAGGTGAAGACAGGTATGAAAAGGGGGGTTTGTGTATGGGGGATGTCCGGTGTTATCCTCTAAAAGCGGATGTTTGGGAGTGGCTTTAGCAGTCAGTTGTATATGTAGAGGGTTAGTTCTAACCGAGAGCGTGGAACAGGGTGGCTGAACGATTTTTGTGAATCCGTATCGGACAGAGCTATCTTCGTGCAGAACAACATCGCCATCTTTGCAGCATCACAATCATGGAAGTCACAGGTAATCAATTAGGAGTGACTCCAAAATGACGTATAATTATAGATCCTGTTCCAATGAGTATGGCTCCTAGAAAGAAGACTCTCCCAACAACATTGGCTGATTTTGGCTTGGGTGCCTCAGTTTGAATGGGCGGTGGAAGATTTTAGAATGTCGAGATTCTTGTTTAAGCACGGAACAGTTCATCTTTATACAAGAGAGCTTGATGAAATTTTTCTTCGTGAAAGCACACCGCACATTAGTTTTTCAGCCAAAGACTGGAATTACTTCAGAAACAAAGTCTGTAAGGATATGAGTGCTTCAAAAGGAGTCTATACCACACAATGGTGCAGCTCTGTGCCTGGAGAGCTCTACCGTGTAGAGACAGACCTTGAAGTCTACGACCCAGAATCCTACATCTTTTTTAGATCATGCAAGGACGATTCTATCATTCAAAATGCAAGAATGGGGACTCCAGAGCAACAAAAAGGCTACCCCATCAGAATTAGAATTTGTTTTGTTGCCAGGTATACACATACGAGGAATCCGACTCAGGATTGTACATTGCTCACGATGTGCTTACTCATACAAAAATACCATAACACAATAATAAAATAATAATAAAATAAAATCAGACACAAACTACAGTATAGACAACGCTAACATACACACTATGAACAAAACATTCCCTCCTCTAGCAGTGATATCAGACTCTGCACCCCTTGAATTTATTATTTGAGCTAGTACAGAGGACTACTTGGATCTAAACAATACGTTTCTGTACACGCGTGTAAAAAACACCAAAGCTAATGGCGGAAACCTGGATCAAGCAGACGAAGTGGGCTTTATCAACTACCCTGGATGTACTATATTTTCACAGGTCGAAATATGGTTGGGGGACCAACTCATAACGCAATCATCAAACACATATCCTTACAGGGGTATAAGAGAGTGCCTTTTAACTATGGAAAGGACGCTCTGCAGACAAAGTTTGGATCCGGACTATTTTGCATGGATACAGCAGGTCATATGGACGACGCAACGGCTGGAGGACGCAATGAGGGACTAGTTAAAAGAATGGAGTACACACAAGGCGGCCGTGTAGTGGAATATCCCCTTTACATTCTGACTTGTTTTTTCAAGACAAGTTAATGATAAATGGAGTAGACCTCAAGATAAGATTCATAAGAGCTAAAAACTAATTTTGCTTAATGTGCAACACTGTAGACGACTTTCGGGTTAACATTATGTCAGCAAGCCTGTTTGTAAAGAAAGTCACCGTATCGCCAGCTGTTAAGCTAGCACACGCTAAGGCATTAACGCATGGCAATGTTAAATATCCCATAGACAGAGTCTGTCTTAAAAATTTTAGCGTCCCAACGGGCACTCGTGTTTGTAATCAAGAAAATATATTCTTGGGACAAATACCTAAATTTATTGTAGTAGGATTTGTAGATCATGAGGCATTTACAGGTAGTTATGCGCGTAATCCATTTACATTTAACCGTTATGATATAGAGTTTTTATGTTTATACGTTGACAGCCAACAATAACCTTCAAAACCCTTTCAACCCAACTTTACCAGTGGGAATGCCATCAGGGAGTATCATCAATTGTACTCGGCAACTGGGAAGTATCTTAAAAACAACGCAAACAAACAGACGTCTTACTCTTAATCTCGTCAATTTTTCTTTTGACCTGTTGATTTGGTACAACTGATAAAGGTATATTCAATATAGCCACCGATTGCAGATATTCATCCCAACCTGTAGGTCTCTGGCTGTCAGTCACGTTGTGAGAAGCAGT
The DNA here is from genome assembly GCF_021292245.1 of Micropterus dolomieu. NCBI lineage: Eukaryota > Metazoa > Chordata > Actinopteri > Centrarchiformes > Centrarchidae > Micropterus > Micropterus dolomieu. Next base: position 20,446,813 of record NC_060163.1, read on the forward strand.
CACTCCTCTTATCAAATCATACACATGAGACCCTTTAATAACATTACCGTTAAACACAAACTCCCCATGTTCAGTCCATGCAGGTATTTTTTGTGAGCATATTTTTATCCAAAATATGCTGAGCTTTATTCCTGCTGTTTTTTGGCATGTTTTTTAAAATTTCTTCAAAAACAAAGTCTCTTCCTTTTTGATTCTTCTGCTCTGAAGAGTGAAAATCCTCAGCGATCGGCACTGACAAAGTTAGTGTGTTCTGGTCTTTTTCTCCTTGTTTTACCATGGTGAGAAATCTCTGCAATGCGATGGAATATTTTTTTGCTTTTTCATCAAGATCTTCAGTCTTTTGATCTAGAATGTCTTTAATAGTACAATCCAGGTCATTTTCAACAGTTTCTCGAATAGACTCATGTGCCAGAGGTCTTCTTAAAAGATTAAGCTGTTGTTAAACTTGGTTTTATCATCAATCCATTTAAACATCTGTTTTTTACATATCACATCTGACATATTTTGTTTACTAGCTAATAATTAAGATCTTGCATCGGTCTAAGAAAGTAACACAGAAGAGGACAATACAGTAACTAGAAATAAATATTACAATATAGGGGACAACAACTAACGCCACTTCCCTAGCAAAGGTTGTGATCTATGAAAAACTAACTCTTGAAGACATTGAAAATGTGCATCCTGTAAGTAAACTCTGAACCATGTGTACGCACATAAAGAGGAGAAATGAGAAACGGTGATTCACATGGCAGAAGGATGAAATTGTTTGAAGTGAATAGTCCTACATCTGTGTAAAATATATCGAAATATTACCTCTGAGTAGTACAGGCTTAAAGCCTTTCTAAATAATCAGACAATTGTTTGATTGATTTTCTCTGAAGTTTGCTATAAAAAAAACATAATTTAAGATAATTTGCGGCGCACAAAAAGAACCATGACTGAGGATAATAAACACAAGCGGAGATTCTGTTTCTGCAAAAGAACACCTCAAATGTGTTGGACCGTTTAATTAGGAATCATATTAATTACTTGTATGCAGTACAGTTTATTCTCATAAATAAGATGAACAGGAGGACAAATTACATTTAAATTGATGTCGTTTTCAATGCGTCAGTTGAGCAAATACTAGTGCATAGTTTCATACTATATTGTTATCACATGTTTGCTTCCTAATCGCGCCAAACGCTGTGCGCCAGCGTATGGATGTGATGCGCTGTTTGTTATGGAAAATAACACTATTTCATTGTCGTTTACAACAAGTCACAGGCTATTTCTTTTAACTCATCGCCATCGTTGTTAAGTGAGTGGACTCTTTGTGTAAACTAAATACATGTTTAAACACAGGTGGAATGCATTTGGTTTACTCTCTTTTCAAACGGGGGAATCCAAATTAGTACCTGGGTCATCCCGTCTTGTGCGCGTGTGTGTGTGTGTGTGTGTGTGTGTGTAACATTCGGTCAGTGACGTCACTACTCAGGAGGAATGCCCCGTTCCTGCAGATCGGTTCTAAAGGGCATGGAGCTCCGGCGCCCCTTTACTTCCGGTGAACAAGTGTTGCATGAAAGTGCGTTTTTTTACCCACCAAACAACTTCAGCTTCACCAAAAGGAACGTCAGTGTCACGCTGAGTTAAATCTCGTTTTGTAGCTCTTCTGTCAGAGTTTGCCTCCTTTTCTTCCCGCTGTCAGTATGTATTAATATTAATTCCACTGACCATTTATAGACAGTTGTAAGCATATGGTGCTTCCTGACATAGGCCACATTTCAAGTTGATTGTGATTTATAAAGGGAACATCCGTACAAGAAGGAAATATTTTTTTGGCGCTGTAAACATCTTGTGAGAGCCATCTGTTTTTTCACAGTTTTATCCTGCAATACCTGTAAGTCATAGGCTCACACACCTGCAACGCAGTCATTCAACACAAGAGGAAGCAAGATTCTCATGGCTTCCAGTGGAATTTGAGGACGTTATAGCCTATCAGCTTTAAATGCCGTCCCTCAGAAATCCCATGATGCATAGCGGTGACGGGAGTTTTGTTAAACTTTATTAAAAAGCCTCCTATTTGCTTGAAATACAAAAGACACTTTGTAATTAATGTTTCTTTAAATGCTTCTGGTTATAATATAATGTTTTTGTTGGTAATTGTCATTCCTATGACAGTTTACTATTGAAACCATGACTGAAGGGACTGTTTTATTTGATAGCATTGTGACCGGACAAACTATTGACAAGCTATTGCATGCAACTCTTGCAGTTAGTTATTCAGCTGGTTAGTCAATGAATTATTGTTACTATGTGAGTGAACATATACTATGGTGGAGTTTTGTAAGACTGAAATGAAGTAATTGAGGTGTTCTGTTGTAGTGATGAGAAAAGTCATTCTATTTAAAGGCTGGAGTCACCAAATCTTGTTCATTAAAATAAACTTATCTTTTTTTGTGTCGTTTCGTTAATTTTAACTAGGATGGTTATTGTGGCGTTGCAGCCCTCTAGTAGGTGATTTAAAAAAAACTGCAGTTCTCAAACACAGAAGGCTGCCTGGCTTGCTCTAATTGACAAAGTCTAATGCATAAATTCACCTCTTGATCTTTCTCTATCATGGTTCTATAAAGCCCCATGGAGCCACAACCAAATTCAAACCATGTAAAAACCACAGAAATATGTTGTCAATATTTGATTAAGCCACTACTCCGGCTACATCCATCCATTTACACAATCTTTCCAGAGTATACTACCAGACCAGCCATATATATATAATTATAATTACTATCACTATAACTCTAAAGTGCTCATTCATACAGTAGCCCAGCGCCTATCAATGAGTAAAATCTATATATTAACATCAGATTTACAGGGAATATACTGAAGTAATAAGCTTGACACACTAGATGAAATGATTAAAATTTAACAAATTTAATAATAATCTGAAACACTGCATCAGCTGTTAGCTCCAGTGAGGAGCGGTGAAACAACAGCACGGCTCTGTCGATAAATAAAAAGTAAAAGTCACGTTGCGTTCTCTGGTGGACAGGATCAGCTGTTAGCTGTAAACAAACCACAGGGCTAACGCTAACGTTGCTATGTGGCTGTGTTTTACTGTTTTTATGAGCCGGTCCGTTTGTTTTGGAGAGGAGACGACCTTGGAGGTAATTCGGCTCCCGGTAGATCCCTGTCAGGGCTCTGAAGTGGACCCAGAACAACTCTCATCAACTGTTGGCTGCAAACACTAGCAGGACTAAATTTACAGTACGGCTGTGTTAAAACTATAACTTAACACAACATTACTGCGCTATAATAATGTTACGCTTTATTAAATGTCACAAAATTATCAAAATAGATATTAGATATATGTCAGTCCAGTGACTGTTACCTGACAACAGACTTGCCTCTCATTCCCGGTGCTGGCAGTAAGTCAGCCTGCCGAGTGAAGATAGACTCCGAGGAGGACCCATGTGAGCGCTGAACGATCAGTTCATTCCTGCTCCACAGAAGCGACATGTTACGTGACAAATGAACGACTTAAACCCAGAGACCCACAGTTATGAGTCCTGAAATAATCAATTCTGTTTCCTGTGCTGTCTGCTAACCACAGCCCTGTAGCCAGCTTTCACGTGACAAATGAACGACTCAAACCCAAAGAACCACAGTTGAGAGTCGTGAACTAATCAATTCTGTTTCCTGTGCTGACGGAGACCTTGCAGCTGCTGTGTAACGAGTGAACGTAAGAGTCCAAGACTATTCACGCATGTGTGAAAATGAACGAATCACTCACTGAGACAACCCGTTCCTCCTGAGTCACATACAAGATTAGGTCAAATGAACGAAACGTTCTTTGAACGACACAACACTATTCTGACCTAGACCTGTTATTGCAGCGCTGCAGGTCCCATGGTAGGCGATGTGGAAAAAATAATCTCGAAAAACAGTGCTGGTCTCTCACACGGTTTTTCACCATTTTCTTTCAGTGGCTCTGAGATATATCAGCTCCTAACTGCTTCTGTAAAATTTTCCCATGTTGACACGTTTTATTAACACCTGTATGGGAGACATTTTGCTCATGGGCCAAAAAAATATTGGAAATCATAAGCATTATTTGACTTAATGGTAAGAATGTGTGATGATAACAAGTCAAAAGAAGCAGCAAGACTAGATAGCCCATGTGTAGTCATACCACTTGGTGTAATCAGTGTTGCAGAAGGACATGATATGGCATTTGCATTATCACTTTCTAGATTTTTTCTTTTGTCCGTTCAGTTGCTCTATTACCCAAGCAGGCAATATCTTTCAGCATCTGGCAGAAACATGAAAAGCAGTCCATCTCATCAGAGCATGAGCCCATGTAGCCAACACAATCCAAGGAAGTCAGCTGTTATTGTACACAGATATCAGACTTGCTTAAACACTTCTCAAACCAACTATTTTCAGGGCTGTGGAAGCGCATCTACAGCCAGAGCTGGAAGAAAATGTTTGGCTGTGATGTTAAAGAAGTATATGAAGGAAGAATATGCTACAGGAAGAATATGCAACATTTGACAGGGCATTATTTTGGTAGATGGTGCTACGGTCATATTCATTCTTTGTACAATGAACACTGCACAAGATGACACGAAATCCAGAATGGTTTGGACCCCTCCAAAGAATCTCACCTTTACAATAGTGTGACTGGCAGTAATCTGCACTTGTCTGTCAAAGTGTCCGAATGGAATGTAGCACTCGGCTATGCTGTTATAGTTAGTGAGATCTGGCAGTGCTCGCTTCCTGGGGAAGACCCAAATATCTTTCTCCTCTACTAGTGGTTTGCTCATCTAAGGCAATTATAACTGATTTTTGTTTCTTTTTTTTATTACTTTTAAAATATGTTTACAGTGAAGCCTGTCATGTTGAATCCTTAAGTTGTTTTTTTCCTTTATTTCCTTTTTTTTGCCTGACAGTGTGTTTTATGTGAGGTGGACTGATGATGTGAACCAATTAATCTGTAGTACAATGAAAATTAACTGTTAATTAGCTTGTGCAAATTTTCCTGACATATACAATGCTTAGTATATGCATTGTTTAATTTTTTAAAAATATGTTTTATCCCAGTATTCTGAGGAGCTTTTAGTTCACCCACTCTTAGTTGTTACTTTTGGAGGGAGACTAATAGTTTTTAAAGACATCTACCTCTTGTTTCTATGAAAGGTCATGCTGAATAAATGTGATCAAAAATCTAAAGTTACGTTCAGTCAGCGTACCCATGTAAACCTATATATTTTATAAATTATAATTATTATGTAAATACAGGAAACTCCAAGTTTAGCATAGCAGGGAGGGAGTGATGATAATGACTTTCGCTGTAGGGGAACGTACACTCAGCTTCTACAGGGGGATTTGTCATCAAGTCTTCCAAAATAAACAATGAATTATGTTTGTAACTGCCCTCTAAAATGACATGTAGAAGTATTTTGATGCACACATTGGCAGGATGACATCATTTGCAACTGCCTTTTAAAACCCTAAATTACTAATCACTTTATGATGACAACTGTCAGTTATGTTTACGAAAAGATTTAAAAAGGTTTTAATAATAACCTTGGTTATGCTTAGGGAACAACCAACCTATTCTACTTCGTCAAATACCGACGTGTTCCCCTTCGAGGGAACTCGAACTGCGTCGGTTACGACACTATGGGAACGCCTCTAGGCGAAGCAGGTCTGAACGTGAATGAAATCACTCCAATCCTATTGGCCTGTTGCTAGAACGATAAGGTGTGACGGAATAACCGGAGGAGTATAAAGCACACCTGTACACACTCATCATTAGCTTTTTTTTATTCAGCAGGCGCTCTGTATGTTGTTTGAAGAAAGCTCCAGTCCTACAAGCAGTATGTTTTACCTGAAGAAGAAGTCTACCAGCATGTCCGGCAACCAGATGTACAGAAGGTGTGTTTTTTTCTTGCCCTCGGTACATCATGGATGGAGATTCTCATGAGATGTGTGTCTCATGTTTGGGGATGGAGCACGCACGGGCAGCTCTCGAGGGGGCTGCCTGCGCCCGTTGCGAAGCCCTTTCCGTGCGGGTACTGAGGTACAGCATGGCTCTCTTTCCGAGGATAGCCGGATGTGTTTTCCCCGTGGCGTGGGCCCTGCGGCCGCTGAGGCGGCCCGGCGGCTTCACTCATGGGTTCACAGCGTGATCTGTCGGAGGATGAGCTGGGACGGCTGAGGCTTTTTCCCGACCTTCATCCGCTGGCTCCGACGCTTCCTTTCCTCGTTCGGGAGCCCGTTTTCGGCTTCTCCCGCTCGCGGTTTTGGATCCGGAGACGCTGCAGCAATCCGACTCCGAGGAGGCGGACGTGCTCAGCGCAGTGGACGATGACTTCCGGGTGTCGGGGCGGCGTCATCTGGCCGCGCCCGACTATG